>NW_014580867.1:0-2500 GCF_000485595.1 Priapulus caudatus
GAGAGAGAGAGCGAGCGAGAGAGCGAGCGAGAGAGCAGAGTAATGATGATATGAATAATAATTAACAGGAGTTCTCTTTGCGAGACGATTACAACATAATATATACTATAACAGACGCCAGCAAGCCATTGACGTTGTTCATGATTGAGAGGGCACGCGACTGCTACCGTTAACTGAGATCTATAGTGTAGTAGTTGAAGCTGTAACTGCGTGGTGGTACTAAACGAGTGGGTTGTATGGTCGCGCGTGGCTAGTAAGAGTGGAGGCTGTGTAGAAACTGGTAGTACATGAGTGGGAGCTATGTAAGGCATAGTACTACAGCTGTAGTGCTGTATAGGTTTGTGGCAACAAGGGCTATAAGTATAATACTAGAGCTAACATAGTACATGGGTGTGAGCTGTTGTACTCGTGCGTGTGCGTGTGTGTGTGTGTGTTGTGTGTGTGTGTGTGTGTGTGTGTGTGTGTGTGTGTGTGTGTGTGTGTGTGTGTGNGTAGAAATGGTGGTAGCCTGAGTGGGACTATGTAGATCTGGCATAGTACTCTAGCTTAGTGCTTATAGGCTGTGGCAACAAGGGCTATAATACTAAAGCTATACAACATAGTAATGAGTGTGAGCTGTTTGTACTCGTTGTTGGCGGCGCGTGGTGTGTGCGTGTACGTGTCGTGTGCTGTGCGTGTGAGTGTCGTGTGCGTGGTCGGCAGTTGCGCGCGTCTGCGTGTGTGTGTGTGTGTGGTGTGTTGTGTGTGTTGTGCGTGTGCGTGTCTGGTGTGTGTGTGTCAATATTCGTGTGTCACTATTCAACTATTCCTCTTTTGGTGCTTCGCTGATACATTATGTTCAACACTTCCCACAACGCAAATTACAAACATAAATTGTGATTGATCATCAGACCATAGGGTACAAAGGGTCACACATATGGAGAAACTTGGCTTACACGCACTGAGATAACATATAGGGTAAAAATCGCTATGCCGTTCAATAGTATAATTGTCAAGGAGTTTCTTCATTCCTACCATCTAAGTCACTTAGCACCATCTAAGTTACCTCCACTCACCTCTAGCTCTAGAAGTATACCCCTTCGCTCTGCCAGTACAGGAGGCCTTGGCAAGAGCGAAAGGGCTATAGTTTAGAGTGCTACTCTAACACGGCTTCATCACTGAGTTAAGTCATTTTCTCCTAGTCCAATTGCTCTTCCGATAGAACTAGTTGATCCCGTGATTTTAACTGCGTAATTCGTTAAACTCTATCGGGCATCAGTACCTCGTGTCGTGTGATCTTACATTGATGTAGGCTACACTCACACGTTGGAGGCATTCTAAGTTAGGTCAATGCGCTCCCGTATCTTCCGTCGCGTTACCGCACGTCACTTATCTTTTTAATTTCATAAATCCGAGACTACGTCGTCAACGCCTGTACCATCGAACCTCACGAAGATGTAAATTCCATACGTAAAGAAGCAGGAAGAGTTTGCATACAACGATTTGAAATGAACAGCGCGCGCATCACTATCCATTTAAACAGGCTGAAAGCATTGGCGGGGGATTTTGATTGCACTCGTGAAAAAAAATTGGTGACTCTTTGGCCGTACTTTCAACGTTCAACGGTAGTCCCGTATCACTTTTCGTAATCGCTAGAAAATGTTTATAGCGGTTTCCTACCTTTGCTGAAATGCGTGTCCTGGCGCACCTATCGCACCGGCAGCTGGCGGACGCGTTGAAATTACCTTTTAACACTGCCAAAAATTTAAGATACTATCGCAGCTGAATTTCAATATGGCGAGAGATCATGAAGGCACGCAATAAATGCTTGTACATTTCTAGATGGCATGGCGGCATCACGTGAGGGGGAGGCTACATATACTCTATATATGGTTTATGTAGCTCCTTGCACGTGAGGCATCGTTGGTTCCCGCTGTCTCCGCCAAGGTACAGGAATCTAAATAAAACAATGTGTCGTTTTATGTATATGTGGGGCGGACGGGGTGGATTTAAACTTCGGAATTAATGTGCTTTTGTAGGTTTAATAAGTCAACGTTATATCAGTTTCTAAAGACGTTTTTTTTCAGACAAATTAACATCTTATTATCTCATTATCATATATGTGGCGCTGCGCCGCGTGGCGCTGCGTGGTGGCGTGCGTGCGTGCGTGCGTGCGTGGGTGGCGTGGTGTGCGTGTTTGGTGTTGTGTGTGTGTGTGTGTGTGTGTGTGTGTGTGTGTCGTGTGTGTGTGTGTGTGTGTGTGTGTGTGTGCTTGTGTGTGTGTGTGGTGTGTGTGTGTGTGTGTGTGTGTGTGTGTGTGTGGGCATGTGTGTGTGTGTGTGTGTGGTGTATTGTGTGTGATATGTGTGTGTGTCGTGTGTGTGCCCGTGTGTGTGTGTGTCCTGTGTGGATGTGTGTGGGTGTGTGTGCACGCGTCTGTGTGTACTGTATTGTCCATGTGTGTGTGTGTGTGTGTGTGTGTTGTATGTCTGTAATGTGTATTGTGTGTGTGTGTGTGTGT
>NW_014580867.1:4626-5674 GCF_000485595.1 Priapulus caudatus
AGAGAGAGAGAGAGAGAGAGAGAGAGAGCGAGAGAGAGAGAGCAAGTGAGCGACTAGGGGAGATAATATCCGATACGACGAGCAAATATTTCACAAATATTTGCGTTCGGCCGCGCGAACACTTTACTATAATTGGCAGGATATTGGAAACGAGTCGGACAGATGATATAGCCGCGCGTAGAATTATCAATCCCCGGCTGCCGAGCCAGCACACTGTTCCCTGTCTGCTAGATCCGACAGGTCAATGTATAACACTGCCCGTCTTAAGCAGGACGACCCTTCCCTGAACCCACTACGGTATACTGTCGGACGCAGAATGTTTTTATTATTGTTTTACGTCACGCGGGCAGCTAGGTAAAGAGATGTGTAGGTGTAATTTCGTAGTGCTCTGGACGTTATAGAATACTACCGATGTTTCATGCTGTGTTCTCTGCGCGCATTCGACTCTTCGAGGTTATATCATGGATAAGCACTTACACACGAGAACGCACGCACGTAAGAACACGCGCGCGCGCGTACGCACACAGACACACAAACACTCACGCGCGCGCGCTTCTTCCACGAACCCTCAGAACGAATACACGCCTAAATACAGTTGAAGCCTCCCATCGATGGATCACATCGTCGTAGAGATCGGCACTGGATTACTAACACGCTATTTAAATGTTATGCGAATAACCTGTAAATATACGCCGTGCCCACTCGGCAATGATGCTTGTTTTATGTCAGCGTCACTAATTCAACGATGACCCCGGTAATGCGGCATTGCATGGACAGTAGAATAGACACGCGGCCTGTGTGCATATCATGACATGTGCAAATATATGCATTTGGCTGCTACAAATTGCGTATTATACATGCACAACCATACACACACACACACACACACACACACACACACACACACACACACACACACACACACACACACACACACACACACACACACACACACACACACACAACACGACGACGAGAGACGAGAGAGAGAGAGAGAGAGAGAGAGAGAGAGAGAGAGAGAGAGAGAGAGAGAGAGAGAGAGAGAGAG
>NW_014580867.1:6640-12523 GCF_000485595.1 Priapulus caudatus
GAGAGAGAGAGAGAGAGAGAGAGAGAGAGAGAGAGAGAGAGAGAGAGAGCGTCCCACTGATCCCAACATTACCTGCTGGGCGCGTTTGCTTCAGTATATTTTTACAATAATAACTGTTCTATATTTTACGTCTACATATATATATAGGCGATATGTAGACTAAACCTGTGCTGATATATGTCTCCATTGATCCCCTCTGTGGAACTATACTGTTTTTATATACGTGTCAATCTTTACGTCAGACGACACTCTGACGTCATCGGAGTAAACAACGCAGCGTGCTCCCGCTTTTACTTCGGCTGCATGCACCAAAACGAGTTAGTCTCAACTAGCATGTGATTTCAGCAGAAACGCCGTGGAGCGATTAATGCAAGGATGACCGCGTGCCAGTGAATGGCTCCATTGAGCGCCAAGGAGAGAGATCATCGCCGAGTTATGTGCGGAAATAGCGAAATCGTAAACCACCGCGAACAGCAACGTTAAGTTCGAATTGGAGAAAGGGCTCCTATATACTGCGCGTTTATAGTGGGATATTGCATGCCAGCTGTTCACAGTAACGAAGGCCGTAGACTAAATAAGCAGCCATAAAATACATGCGCGAAGAGTGAACCTGAAAGAGAGAGGGAGAGCGAGAGAGAGAGAGAGAGAGAGAGAGAGAGAGAGAGAGGAGAGAAGAAGAGAGATCGCAGCGCGCGCGAGAGCGAGAGAGGACGAGAGAGAGAGAGAGAGAGAGAGAGAGAGAGCAGAGAGAGAGAGGAGAGAGAGAGAGAGAGAGAAAGAGAATGAGAGCAGTTGCCCACTATATATAACACATATTATACATATATACACACAGCATATATATAGGCACACACGCACGCACATACGCACGCACGAACACACAACACACACACAGCACACACACACACACACACACACACACACACACGCACACCACACACACGCACACACACAGGCACGTACGTACGCACGCACGCACGCACGCCACAACACACACACCACACACACACACCACACAGTCACACACACACATATATATATATATATATATATATATATATATATATATATATATATATATATATATACATATATTCCTTATTAACTCTGTGTAAGGAACTATTACGAGCTATTTTGAACTATTAAGAACTATTAAGAACTATTAAGAACTATTACGAGCTAATTTGTCAACAGCACTGTAAGCTTTTAGCGGCTCTCTCATCTCTAGCTTTATAGTCTTCACGCGCATTTCAAAGCTCGAGTTTTCACTCTGCGTGTTTATACGTATGCATGTTTTTACTTGATGCGTGCGTTCGTTATTATTTCTCACTCATATACGCCGCAGCGTAGGTCATTTTTCGGGAACGATATACGTTTGCTGACAACAGTGAGAAAAACGAGTCCACGAAAAAGTAGTTATGAAAAGGATTAAAAGAGATGACAGAGAATCGCTGGGGTTGTAATATCTCTATTATCATTAACTGCTGGCTTTCAAACGCCGAATGTTATGAAAGGTCTAACGTGCTGAGCGAGAGTTTTACCACTTCGTAAAGAAATGCTCGTCTAAAACTCTAATTGCATGCGTGCATAGACGCAGGAATAGCGTACAAACACGTATAGCTCTTTGACTACGCGCGAATGCACCTCATTGACTTCCTTCACCTTCTTGTTATGCGCACCTTATATACGAAGATTTGTCCTCGCTCCTTGACATCGCTTCATCAGCAACACGCTAGATCCGATCGCCATCCATGCCACTCTGCTACGTGGACAGTGTCAGGTTTCTTATCGCCGCCAAAATTAATCATAATAAGCCGGCGCGGACATGGCGCTAATTTCTGTCTACGTTACAAACAGACGTTTTCGTAGCTGAACTCAGGGTGTCACCTTCCGTATTAGCAATTTCCTCCGATGACACACGGTTTCGGGAAACGAGTCGATCTCCGTGAAGACGCTATGCCGTGTCAATCAGAAGCGCTTCGACAAAGCTGCTAAACTTTCGGCAGAGGTCGCAGCGAAAATCTTATGGCAATGACACGAATAACGCGTCTACACGTGACACGTGAAGGTTAGCCTTATATGGCGATATTTTCTGAAACAACAACAACGGGGTTTATCCGAGAACAGCGTGCTTAAAGTTTTTATGGGCCAGGGCCGTTGTCAGAAACAAAATTAGTCTTAACATTAGTCTTAACATTAGTCTTAACATTAACTTCCATCGTTAACCGTTGACAGAAACATTGTATTTAACCGAGAACGAAAAATCCTCGCAATATCCTCTTAACATTACGAGAGCCCAGACCCTCTCGTACACTTTAATATTTAAGACGAAAATAACTCATTTAGACTAAGAATTACAATTATAGTGATGCTACTCTCGTACATTAACATTAGTCGTAAGTGTTTATCGTAGCATTAAATTAGCATTAACTTTACGATGTTTCTGACAATGGCCCCAGGTCTTAAATGCCGGTCTTATGAGCTAGATGTTTCCCTCCTTCTCGCATTACCATATTACATGTCTCGCTGTAAGACACGACTGCGGCTGACTCTAGTTTTGCTCTTTCCTGTTTCACGGCTCAATTCGTCGGTAATACTTACATATATCGTGGTTATACTAACCAATCAGACGTGATTCGATCCTCACTACTCAACGCATCAATTAACAAAGGAAGTCTCAGCGACAAATCTTTTCCATAATCATCCGAAAAATCATTCCATTGCAATAGTAATTCGTTCAAATAGCAAAAAAATGAAAGTTCTATGAATGTTCTTGGAATAGTTCTAGCTAAGGTTCTAAACTGCCGGCGCAAACCCATGAAAACAGCGTCCCTGCTCGGCGATTAAAATGTTTGCATAAACGTTTAACTCTTAGCGCATTCGCCGCCTATAGATAAAAATCAATGTCACTGTTAACCCTGTTGCAGCAAATAGAGCTTAAAAACAGGCTCGTCTGAAACGCGTCGTTCTCGTTTGTCTACACTCGCGCGAGAGGGCACGGGGAATGTGGTAATAAGCGCACTGGAACAATTCTGCATGCGTTTACATCCGATTCAAACCAGAGAATTCGAGAACTTTCGATAAACCATTTTCCATGATTATTCCTACTTCCATTGCCCAGATCTTTTTCCAAAACCTTTTTCTTTTGCTATTAATGAGACACCGGCTATGCGCGCACCTGCCGCTAGCGGCTCTGATCGTCAACTCGGTTACTCATGCATATAGCAACCTGCAGTTCGTCAGGTCCCTTAGTGCAAAATATGGGCGCGAATCGTTACAGGAGGGACAAAAGTCTCAAACTTGGCACAGTTGTAGCTTATGGCAGTACTATAATTATTAGAGGGGGTGCAATATGCAGATATTTTAGAAGTGAATTACAGAAGATTAAATGTTCGAACCACCCGACCACCGCAACCCCTTACCGCGCCCGCCTGTTATACAATGCCAATACATGTACCAGCTGTACAATGCGCCAGTACACCACTGATCTCTATTATACTAACTATAGTTAGTATAATAAGTTAGTATAATAGAGATCAGTGCAGTACACACAGTACAGGCGGGCGCGGTAGGAGGGTTCGGAGTCGGTGGTTCGAAACATTTAATCATCTGTAATTCACTTCGCGCGCGATATATTTGCTAATATATTGACTAATGCGTGCGTCAATAAACTCAATATTCAAGAGAGTATAGCTAAGACATGTGTCTATAGGTATCTAGAAATGTAACTCAAATCCTTCGCGAGATATTAGAGTTAGTACACTATCTTACGGGCCATAGCCGCGCGTATATATTAGCCTATGAGCGATACCCTGCGCATATTTTTGGTAATTAATTAAACTGTTCGTGCTTTAACAAACTTAAAATTTACAGAGACCATAGCTAAGACACGTGTTTATATGTATCTAGAATTTTAGAAAATGTAACTCCAAGCCTTCGCGAGATATTAGAGTTAGTACACTATCCTACGGGCCATAGCGCGCGTATATATTAGCCTATGAGCGATACCGTGCGTATATTTTTGGTAATTAATTAAATTATTCGCGATTCAATAAACCAAATTTACTGGAAATTATAGCTAAGACATGTGTTTATATGTATCTAGATTTCTAGAAATGTAGCTGAATTCGTTCGCGAGATATACCGCTTTTATGCCGCTTATAGCGCAATAGCGTATGCGCGGGGGGGGGGGAGGTTAACAGCTGTATACAATGCGCCAGTACAGGCGGGCGCGGTTCGAACTTTAACCATCGCAATTCACTTCTAAAGAATATCTACATTGGGCACCCCTCTATATTTATAGTACTGCCATAGCGCTACAACTGTGGCCAAGTTTGAGCTTTTGTCAGCTCTGTAACGATCATGAAGCTAAGGGACCTGACTAAAGTGTTTACAATCACCGTGCAATCACAGTGCATTGAATAACCGAGTTGACGATCAGCGCCGCGCTGCGGATTAGTTCCGCCGGTACCCCATTGATTGATTATTTCTTAAATGAGAATAGAGTTCTTTCGATTAATTATAGAGAGTGTTGTAACTGAGGCTTATACGTGGCTTGATGGCATGCACGCATGAGCGCGGCAACGAAGCATGCCACTGCTTTTTGTCACACGCAATATTTGCTAAATGGGACCACACACACGGACACGCAGGCACGTACAGGCACACACACACACACACACACACACACACACACACACACACACAACACACACCGCGCGCGCCGCCGCGCGCACACAAACACACACACACACACACACACACACACACACATACGGACACGCAGGCACGTACAGGCACACACGCACACACACGCACGTACACGCACACACGCACGCACACACACACACACGCACACCACACACACACACACACACACACACACACACACACACACACACACCACACACACACACACACACCACACACACACACACACACACACACACACACACACACACACACACACACACACACACAAACACACAGAAGTTGGCAATGACACACAAATGACAAAGTTCCGACAAAGCTACATTTCTGTCTCTGTCTCTCTCTCTCTCTCTCTCTCTCTCTCTCTCTCTCTCTCTCTCTCTCTTTCCACCTATTTCTCTCGCGCGCTTGTGTGTATATATATATATATATATATATATATATATATCCGCTCACGTTATCATAAGCTCGTCAGTGAATGACATGAAGGCAAATCTGTCTAATGGAAAATGGAATTGACGCAGCAGCCCCACTCTGCGCACTCATACATCAAAGCGCTACAACCCATGCTGGCAATACGCCGGGGAAAGAGCGACGTCACAAACACAGCTAACCTAGGTAAGGAGTATGCAACACGACACGCGATCGAGCAACTTGACGTAATAAATTGAGCGAAAAGTTACTCGCCTCAGAGCCCCGGTGGGAGCCAGCGCCCTCTGTGTGTACAGTAATCAATGAAGGCGTGTCTTCTCGCGTTGCCGTGGTCGGCAGAGCACAGCTATATGCTGAATATGACGACTCGTATACCGTTTTGCGACAAAATAACGTCGTCCCGAACCCGGGGGAGTACGCGGCGGTTACGCGGATGCTCACGTGCGCATACTCAACGCCGAGCGACAATAGCCGACATTAGATTGAATGACTGAAAATATTCATGGAAATAAGTGCAGGCTCTTCACGTTTTTTTTCTGCGGTTAGTCGTACAGCGAGACAGCCAGATAGGTGCAGAGATTGGTTTCTTGCCGTAAGCGTATAGTACTCCCGAGATGGCATTCACACGAGCCTAGTAGAGCTGTCTCTCTCGCTCCCCCCTCTCTCTCTCTCTTTCTCTCTCTCCCTCTCTCTCTCTCTCTCTCTCTCTCTCTCTCTCTCTCTCTCTCTCTCTCTCTCTCT
>NW_014580867.1:13381-13948 GCF_000485595.1 Priapulus caudatus
AGAGAGAGAGAGAGAGTGTGTGTCTGAGAGCCCGCACGTAAATGCTAGATCCTGCTCCTTTAAGCTCGAACAAGCGGAATCTCATCAGGTACCAGGTCGTTTAGAATCGTAGTAAAATCCCACGATTTGTTCTCTCAAAATACCGTAAAAACGAGAGAAACCGGTAAAGAAAATGTTTTCGATTCGTCGCAGCTCTGCGAAGTCATCACGTATCACGTGGTGACGTCATCGCGTGACTTCTGGGAATCATTTATTACGGGTTTAGGTACGCGTTAATACCGTGGCGCAAATTGACAATTTTTTTCCTCTAAATGAAAAGATAATACGACGAAACAAACGTTCGATTCATCATAGCATGAGAAAAAAAAATCACGTAGTCACGCGATCACGTGACAAAAAAGACCTGGAGCCCGTTGTCAGAAACAAAATTAGTCTTAACATTAACATCAACATCAACATCAACATCAACATCTTGACGCTTATGTGTATAGTACTTAGGGCCGTATCAAGAGCGTATCAAGAAGGCCTTCTTAATACGTTCTTGGCAGTATATATATATATATATAT
>NW_014580868.1:0-705 GCF_000485595.1 Priapulus caudatus
TTTTTCTTCTTATTCTTCTTCTTCATCATCATCATCATCATTATCATCATCATCATTATCATCATCATCAGTACAAGATATTATGCATTCAGGTATTATACAGGAATATAATGTGCTGTGATTATATATGGAATATAATGTACTGAGGTATTATACAGGAATATTATCAGGAGTGCATAACAGAGATTATATTATATAGATATATAGATATCCTATATTATTTTACTCCTGATATTATGTATACTTTGGTATTATGTACTGGAATTATGTATGAAATATTATGTACTGGGATTATGTATGGAATATTATGTACTGGGGTGTTATACAGGGATATTATGTATACTTGGGTATTATACAGTGGTATTATGTACTGGGTTTATGTACGGAATATAATGTACTTGGGTATTATACAGGGATATAACTTACTGGGGTTATGTAAGGGATAGTATGTACTGTGATATTATGTACTGGAATACTGTGTAGAGGAGCGGATTATTAGCTGTATTGTGATTATGCGATTGTGATGTGATTGTTATTAACGGAGATGTTATATGTGGGATTGGGTATATGGTTATATGTACGCACGCACACACGCACGTACACACACACACACACACACACACACACACACACACACACACACACACACACACACACACACACACACACACACACACACACACACACACACACACACACACACAC
>NW_014580868.1:4051-4338 GCF_000485595.1 Priapulus caudatus
TCGTCGTCGTCATCGTCGGTCGTCGGTCGTCTGCGCTAGTCACTCCCCTTCCCCTCCCTCTCCCCCGCCGTCGTTCCCCTACCCTGACAAAAGCCGCGGTGATTGAGGGAGACTCTGCTGGCGGCGGCAGGAGGAAGGGGAGGAGGGGAAGGAAGAGGGGGAGGGGAGACACGGACTCGTGCGCTCGGAGCAGCATGCAGCCAATCTGCCGTGCACCGCGCCCGGCTGAATGGACAGCTAATTGAACGCACGAACGCGCGCTACCCCCTCTATTTCTCCCCCCCCTA
>NW_014580868.1:4731-7128 GCF_000485595.1 Priapulus caudatus
ATCTCTTTCTCCCTCTCGCTATCTCTTTCTCTCTATCTCTCTCTCTATCTCTCTCTCTCTCTCTTTCTATCTCTCTCTCTCTCTCTCTCTCTCTCCCATTCTCTATTCCTGGCGGATCGCCGTGCTAGCGTATATCGCCAAGCTGTACGCCGGCGGAATATATTGAGTCAGTGAGAAAATTGAAAATTCGAGAGAAGGAAAGAAAGAGGGGGAGAACGGGGGAGAGAGCGGGGTTAAGGGCGGGAAAGAGAGATGGAGAGAGAGAGAGAGGCCGGCCAAGTTTAGATTAGGAATTAGATATTATTATTTCTTAGATTAGTTAGATTACAATACATGAAATTTTTAAATAAAGATTTATATGTATGAATGAATAAATAAGTAAATTAAAAAATATATAATAAATAAATAAATAGATAGATAAACAAACAAACAACTGACAACAAACAAACAAATGAATGAATAAAAAATATGTGTTCATACTAGCCATCGAAATTTTCGCGCTTATACACTTAACTTGCGTATTGTTGTGGTAACCGTCTAGGTTTGCTTCCTCTCTTCATCTTTTGATCTTTTTTTCAATTCGCTGACATTAGCTTCCGATTTTACATTTGTTTTCCTTTAAAATTCCCGTTTCCGAAATTTATGGTATCGTAAGCCGAGCAAATTACACGCGGGAACATAAATCGATTTTCGAAATAATAGTACTAGTGTGCTTGCGTGCGTGCGTGCGTGTGTGCGTGCGTGCGTGCGTATGTCAGTGTGTCCCGTGTTTTCATCGTATTACGTTACTATAACGGTTTCATCGTTTTACTTTTATTGGTTTTTTTCTCGTCCTGCAATTTCTTTCACGATGTAAATGCATTTCCGATTTTTCCGAATCTGTCTCCACTGGGTAAAATGGCTACGTACATGCCTGTATGATTGCTTGTCTGCCTGACTGCTTTTTTGTATGACTTCTGTCTGTTCTGTCTTCGCAGGCAGACAGACAGGCAGGCAAGCAATATTACAGGCATGTACGTAGCCATGCAGGCAGACAGACAGGCAGGCAAGCAATCATACAGGCATGTACGTAGCCATGCAGGCAGACAGGCAGGCAGGCAAGCAATCATACAGGCATGTACGTAGCCATGCAGGCAGGCAGACAGGCAGGCTGGCAAGCAATCATACAGGCATGTACGTAGCCATGCAGTCAGACAGGCAGGCAGGCAGGCAAGCAATCATACAGGCATGTACGTAGCCATGCAGGCAGACAAGCAGGCAGGCAAGCAATCATACAAAAAAGCAGTCAAGCGGACAGGCAGGCAGGCAATCATACAGGCATGCATGTTGCCATGCAGGCAGACAGGCAGGCAGGCAAGCAATTATACAAAAAAGCAGTCAAGCAGACAGGCAGGCAGGCAATCATACAGTCATGCATGTAGCCATGCGGGCAGGCAGGCAGGCAGGCAGGCAGGCAGTCATACAAAAAAGCAGTCAAGCAGACAGGCAGGCAAGCAATCATACAGGCATGCATGCATGTAGCCATGCGGGCAGGCAGGCAGGCAGGCATACAGACAATCACGCAGGCATGCAGGCAAATAGACGATTGGGCAGGCATGGTAGGCACTCGTGCAGACATTCAGCCAAACAAGGAGACAGGCTGGCAGACAGGCTGGCACACAGGCAGACAGGCAGGCTGGCAGCCTGGGAAGCCTAGAAAACATGCAAGACGACAGGCGTGCATCATCAGCATGCATTAATCAAACATCACCTCTAATGACCATCGCGTCTCCCTCCCCTCCCGTTCCTTCCCCTCCCGTCCTTCCCCCTCCCCCTCCCGCTCTCCTCATCTACGAACGGGGCCTCTGCCATTGATCCCAGCCTGGCAAGCATCAGCGAGTGACTACTCCCGGTGGTCCATCAGTCATCGCGCGCGCGTTCCCTCGCCACATCACAAGGAGCAGCGCAATGTAGAGACACGCACCGTATAATCAGCTATACGCACAGGGAAGGAGAGGGGGAGAGGGGCAGGGCAGATTGGAGGGAGAGGACGAAAGGAAGGGAGTGTGTATATGGGAGAGGGAGAGAGACGGGGAAAGAGTGAGATTTAGAGAACAAGAGGGAGAGAGGGGAAGGGAAAAGGAGGTAGGGAGGGAGGGAGAGCAAGAAAGATAGAGAGCAAGAGAGCGAGCGCGAGAAACAGAGATAGAGCCATGCAGAGACAAAAATGGACAGAGGAAGAGTGAGGTGAGCGATAGCGAGAGATAGGGGGAGAACAAGATAGAGAGGGATAGGAAGATAGGGAGAGACAGAGACAGAGACAGAGACAGAGAGAGAGAGAGAGAGATAGAGAGAGAGAGAGAGAGAAAGAGCGGAAGAGAGAGAGAGAGAGAGAGAGAGAGAGAGAGAGAGAGAGAG
>NW_014580868.1:10097-13901 GCF_000485595.1 Priapulus caudatus
TGTGTGTGTGTGTGTGTGTGTGTGTGTGTGTGTGCGTGCGTGTGCACGTGTGTGTACATGTGTAGTGCGCCGTGCGTGCGTGTGACATGTGCGCGCGTGTGCGTGTGCAGATACGTGTTCGTGTGCGTGTTATATTTTACAACGATGTTCTCTGCCGACCTCCACACGCTTGGGCAGTTACTTTGGCTTATCAGGCGTAAATAATCAGAAATAGCAAATTATTTACTCTTGCTATTATATAAAGCAGAATATATAACCACAATCACAGGCGATTCCGCTAATCTCGTTCAATCCACCTATCTACATATCTAGTGCAGTTAAAGTACGTATGTAATAACATTTTCCCGATGTTAGAAGATCAATAATGGCTGCGTTTATAGAGAATCTGTGCAAATAATATCTTATTTATTCTCTCGTGCGCGCGCTCTCTTCTCTCTCTCTCTCTGCTCTCTGGTTTCTCTCTCTTCTCTTCTCTTCTATCTATGATTTATATTATTTATTATCATATATTTATATATATTTATATATTATCAGAGTACACATAGTGTGTGTACTTGTGTGTGTGGCAGGCAGTACCAGCTTGCACACCTGCTTGTAGTTGCTAATATATCGTGTTGGCAAACACATGATATCAAGAGCTAATAATACCTTAGAATAATACCCTAGAGGTATTATTAGCTCTTGATGACATATATATATAATTTCATAACCCTGCATGACTCCGTGAAACTATTTATATATATATATATATATATAGTTTCACGGAATCATTCAGGATGTCTCTGTCGACACTTCGCACGCGTAGTGTTCGTCCTACGTAACGTAGAGAGATGATCCACGATGAAGGACCTACTTAATGTTTACTCATTAAAAAGCATTATTTCTTCGGTCAACGGCCACCTAACGCACACCCCGCTGAGCTGTCTAAAGACGCAAAACTTAAAAGCCCATTACACACAAACACACTCCCCCGTGTACCTACCCCACTACCACCAAACGTAGAAAGTTAGAAAAGTTAGACGCGAAAATAAAAAGAACGTATTTTGTGAAAATGCTCCCAGCAGGTAGCGGTTCGAATCTGAGAGCGCTAGCCTTTTGTTCGACGTATTCCGCGAGTTAAAAACGAGTATGTCACGTGCCAGCATGGTGTCGCGAACACACGAGAATATGTCTTTTATTATGGAAGCATTTACTCTTAACTCAAAATATACTCGTGAAAGTTTGTGATCACCAGACGTTTCTTTAGATGAAGAAAATAAGAGAAAACTCGCGAGCCATTGGAATTAATTCTCCGCAGCAAAGGGCTGTTATGTACTTCGTACACGATAGAATTTGACAATACACAAAATCCGGGGAAGATTAGCGATCGTTTGATAGCCTTTCATGACCCGCCGAACACACAGGAATGATTTTTTCTGGCAAGTATATCAATGCGTCTGGCGCACACACATTTATCTCTCACGCAATTACAAAGTTCAACAAATAAAACAGTGAAAAATAGACACGAACACTCGCAGTAGCTTTGATCGTCAACAATATTATTTGGTCGTATATAAAGGGAAACAGGAGCACTCCCTAATTATATATAAGGGAAGCAGCTAGCGCCTCTCTCCGCATATAAAAGAGGAAGCGAGTACCTCCCTCCGTATGTAAGAGAAGAAACTATCACCTCTCTCTCTTTCTCTCTCTCTTTCTCTCTCCGTATATAAGAGGGGCAGCGAGCTCCTTCTTCCTCTTTTTTCTTTCTCTTCTTTTCTTCTTCTTTTTCTTCTTCCTCTTCTTCTTCTTCTCCCTCTTCTTCCTTTTCTTTTCTACCTCTTCTTCTTCTTTCTCTTCTTCTTCCTCCCCCGCGCCTTCTTCCTCCCCCGATGAAGATGACAGCGCTTTCACATAGAGTCGTAAGCGCGAGCGCACGCGCGCGGAGAACAAAGACCCAGCCAATCTCATCAGCCAGCACGACACACTACACACACACACCCGACACTTATACCCAATAAAACGTAATAAAGGCAAAACACGCGCTTTAATTCATAAAGCGTGTGATTCCATTATATTCCATTAGCCAGATGAAGTCGCCGACGGAATGTATGCACGCCCCCTGGCGCGCCGCTGCGCAGGCGGGGGAGAGACGCACGCCCGCCGCTGCCGCCGCCGCCGCCGCCGCCGCCGCCGCCGCCGCCGACGACGACGACGACGACGACGACGACGCGTCATAGCCAATCTCATCTTCCGCGTAGATTTCGTGTTGCCGACATTTTTGTTATAGGCGGTCGTCGGCCCTGCGCTCGGTACTCAAGCCGTAGGTAAGACGTCGGCGCACTGGGGCGGGGATGGAGAGCGGGGGTGGAGGGCGAGGGTGGAGGGGTGGACGGGGGATGGGAGGGAGGGACCGGGTAGAGGTGTGGCGGGTGGAAGGACGGGGTGCAGGATGGGGTGGAGTGTGGGGGTGGAGGGCAAGGGTGGTGGGTGGGGTTGAGGGAGGGAATAGAGGACGGGGATGGAGGGCGGGGTGGCGGCCGGTGGTGGAGGGCAGGGGTGGGTGATGGGGGTGGCGGGGGGAGGGAATGGAGGAGCGGGGTGGAGGCGGGTGGCGGCTGGTGAGTGGAGGGGCGGGGGATTGGGGGGTAGAGCGCCCCGAGCCCCACCGATGTCAGGCACACACCCCACCGGCTGTAACACCTATTAGACACGGAACTGTTTCCACACACAGTAAATATTAGTCCCAACGAGACATTCGTTCATTCGTGACACCGGCGCCAATGTTTCATATGGACAAAACTATCACGTTTATCTCCGCTACAGCAACTCTACCAAAGACACACAACTCCCCCCCCTCCCCCCCCACCTTCCCTCTTACCCCCCCAACCAAAAGGCACTGCCGCCTCCCTTCATACACACACACACACAGCACACACACACATCACACACAAACACACACACACATCACGGGTGCGGGACGGCGCGGCGCGCGGCAAACAACACACACACACACACACACACACACACCCACTGGTTCTTTAAATCCCAGATTGCCAGGAAAGCCTAATAAATGCGATTACCCAACATCTCCCTCCCCCGGCTCCCCTCCCCCTCCCAACACAGCCGTCAATATAAACATCGAACCGGCACTCCGACTCATGGGCGGCGGTGGCAGGGGGGGGGCGAGATAAAATAAAACGATTTCGTCTTTATTGAGTTTATTTAATGCATTATTATTTCCGACCCGAGCATTATTGCGGCCGAAGCTCCTTCCGTCGGCGGAAATATTTATTCTCGGAAGACTCGGAGAGAGAGAGTCGGTCTCTTTCATCGGATCGCGTTGATCGTGTTGCGGATTAGAGTAGGTTAACGCGCCATCTGAATTGTAATAGATATATTAGATGTGTGTGGTTGTGTGTGTGTTGTTGTGTGTGTGTGTGTGTGTGTGTGTGTGCGTGGCCGCGTGTGCGCTGTGTGTTGTGGCGTGTGTGTGTGTGCTGGCGTGCGCGGCGTAGGTGTGGTGTGGTGGTATATAAGTATGTTCGTTGATTCGTGAGTGGTGGGTCTGTACTGTGTGTATTCGTAGGGCAGGCAGAGCAACGAAGCTATATTATATATATATAATACTATATAATATATATATAATTTGTTATATTTATTATCTCGCCCTGTATGTGAGAGTTAATAACACGTTATAATGTATGTTTTCAAGTAAATTACGTATTATTTAGCTCTTGCTATTATTACGGCATTACATAAATCACGTGAAGAAATAAAACACTACGTCATCTCCAGCGAGACGTATATATATAATAAACTATATAT
>NW_014580868.1:14215-21597 GCF_000485595.1 Priapulus caudatus
TATATATATATATATACATTAGATGTAATTATAGACATGCAACTCTATCAACAGTCTGTGAACACTGACAACAACGATCATAGTACAGCAGTCGCTTGACTAGACAAATAAGACCAATCAATCATTTGATGTGACTAACTTTATATGTGTATATAGTTGTCAATTAAATCGTTACAGATGAAATCCAAATGCATGATACCCACTATGCTACCGATATACCCGACAGATAAAACGGATATTTTTTGGCGGATTCCAATCAATATTTCTATAATCACTCTTAGCAGTACAATTAATTAATCCTGTTCGTAATTATTGCAAAAAAATCCGCAGATCAATCAGCATGAATAATTACTGGGAATGTTCTGGTAAATTCAATTCCCCCAATTTCTTCCCATTTAATCAGCTTGTTATAGAGTAGTTTTGTTCTGCCCCCCCTCCCACACACACACAGATATTCCCGCAGACTTTCTACACAATATCAATTTCAATTAAAAGTTTATTTTAAATTCAAGATTTGCTCCCACAGATATTCCCCCAGATTTTCCACGCGACATCAATTTCAATTCAACTTCAATTCAAATTCAAGATTTTCTCCGCCCTACAGATATTAGCCGTCCACGTTCGGTCATCATACGATCCATCTAAACATCGTATTATAATGCAAGGACAATAACACCACGGACACCGTGAGTTTTGGCACGCACCCATTCAATCAGCTTGTTATCCCCCCCCCCACACACACACACGCACACGCACACGCACACGCACACACACACACACACACACACACACACACACACACAGATATTCCTCCAGGCTTTCCACACAACGTCAATTTCAATTCAAATTCAATTCAAATTCAAGATTTTCTCTGCCCCACGAATATTCATGTGGTTCGTTCAGATTCTTCATTCTTTCAGATATCTTATCATCCGTCTAAACATCGTAGGATTGTATATACATCGTACGGGATCGTAGTACGGATATCGTGAATATCGGCACGCACCCGCTGTTCTCGTACCTTTTCCACGCAACACGTCGTCGGTGTGAATTGGAGCGAGAAGCTTCAACAACGGCAACGACAACAACTCGTCATTATATATAGCTGGGCATATGTTTCCATGAAAATTGCGGAGTTTCCGCAATTTCATTCCAGAGTATTCCAGAGTATCCGCGTGACGTCAGTGTACGTCAGTGTGACGTCAGTGGCTATATATATACACCATAGATAGTGTTTGGTACTATGACACGCGTATATAAGATAGCCGAGTCGGTTTATAGTTAATGTTAATGTTAGGGTTGAGGTTAGGGTTAGGTTTTGGGTTAGGGTTAGGGTTAGGGTTAGGGTTTTTGCATCATTCCTTGATATACGGAAAGTCTGATGCGAAAGTTGATATGCGTAGTATGGAATATGACCATGCGCAACCACCAGCACTATCAGCAGGCTGTATGCATTTAACTTCGAAGATAGCCGAGTTCGTGCGCGACGTACACTGACGTCACGCGGATACTCTGTTTCATGGAAACATATGCCGACCTTATATATACGACATTCGGCCGATTGTGCCCCGCATTGCCCCGTCGCCGGCCGCCCGCACGCCCGCTACCCGGGCACCGAGGCTACGCGGCGTTAACGCCCGCTATCCGGGCACCGAGGCTACGCGGCGTTAACGCCCACGACCCGGACACCGAGGCTACGCGGCGGTAACGCCCGCTACCCGGGCACCGACGCCGCGGTCCTCACCTGAGAGAGAATCGCCATCAGCCGTGAGAAATGCACTCGCGGAGTCACTTTGATTCATCCGACGAGCGAACGGCAACGACGGGGCCGACATGTCGAACGAGCTGTCGGCGCGCCTGCTCAAATTCGCATCTGCGACCGCGCGCTCTCCCGCGCTTCAAAGCGGCGGCCGAGAGAGCGCAGCGCAACTCTCACAGACGACGCACGACGCATTCCGCGCCGAGCGAGAGAGAGAGAGAGAGAGAGAGAGAGAGAGAGAGAGAGAGAGNAGCGACCCAGAGGATGACCAGACGGCTAGAGACAGTAGAGAGCATAGATTAGCGAGCCACGCCGAGAGCCGAGAGCAGAGAAGATGTGCGCGCGCGAGAAGACGGAGAGTAACGAGAAGAGAAATGAGAGAGAGAGAGAGAGAGTGAGAGACAGAGCAGAGTAAGAGAGAGATGAGACGCGCGCCGCGGGCGCGGCCTCCGTTGGGCGGCAACGGCAGCGCGACCGTTGAATGTCAGACGAGAGTTTCGTTCGCTGTAGCCCTCGCGTCTTTCAAAGTCGTCGTGTCATTCGCCATCATTCATCCGGAAACGCCGGAATTCCCATTTACGCTTTGAGTTATTTCTCGCCGCTGGGTGGCGCGCGATGAGTTAAGATGAAGGGCTAATGGCGTGTAATATTCGCTAATTACTCCTAATAGGCAGACGATGTTCGGCTGAAGCATCGTCGTGCAGACGATCATGGCTCATTCGCCAGCCGCGAACGCTTCAAATATCCATCTGAGCGACTCGTACGAGCGTGGGAACGGGCCTGTAAAGGAAACTGTCGGGGCGCGCGGACATGAAGGAGGAGCAGAGATCAGAAGTAAACAGGCAGTTGAGAGAAAAGGGGGAGGGGAGAGGGCAGCATACGGAGAGAAAGAGAGGAGAGAGAGACGACGAGACGAAGGGAGAGAGATGAGAGATAAGGAGGAGAGAGACGGAGATGTCAGACCGAACGAGTCGAGCATGAGAGATGGAGATGATGAGAGGAAGGGATGGTGGGAGAGGGATTGGACTGGCGAGGATGAGAGCAGAGAGTGAGAGGCAGAGGTCAGTAGCAAGAGAATAAGAGAGAGAGAGAGACCAGAGGGAGAGAGAAGAGAGAGAGGAGAGAGAGAGATGGGATGGAGAGCTAGAGAGATGGCAGTGAGAGGCGACAGCGAGGGAGGAGAAAAACAGCTTGAGAAGTGAGAGCGCGAGAGAGACCGCGAGAAGGTTTGGCTAAACATGAAGGCCAGGAGAGAGAATAGAAGAATTGAGAGCCAAGACACCAGCACATATAGCTTCGAGAGAGCCCAAGAGAAAAGACAGCGACAGAAGCAGAGAGGAGATGTGAGTGATAAGCAGAGTAGAGAGAGAGAGACGAGATTAGGCAGAGAGACGAGAGAGAGCCGGGAAAGCATGAGAGAGAGAGAGAGAGCAGTGCGACGCGACGAGCGCGAGAGAAGAGAGCAGGTTTCGCGCGCCGCGCAAAGCAGAAAAAGGAGTGACTCGAGCCCAGAGAGCGGGGCAGGCCCAACTAGAAGGAATTTAAAACCTTCGTTTGTGGGAGATTCTCATAATTTTTGTCATAGTGCTCGTGCTTATATTTCAGTTATTTACAGACAAACACACAACGGAACGCACACGCACACACACACACACAACACACACACACACACACACACACACACAAAACGCACGCACGCACGCACGCACCGCAACGCCACGCACGCACGCACGCACATATATATATAGTAATATATATATATATTATATATATACGATACAGCGCTATAACATGTATGTAGCGGTTTTTAATTAGGCAGAGCGCAGCGACAGCTTATCCAAGCATATATATATATATATATATATTATATATATACTATACTATATAATATATCGCACGACACAACGCGCCTAATATCACGCCGACAACTATTCTAACAGTACCGTAAAAAACATAGCCGTAACTTTATCTTACTCCATGCGTGCTGGCAGCAAGATGATATAGCGCAAAATAGCTGCGCTGTTGCGTAAGTTCTGTAATTGGTGTCGACACGAGCATAAAGCATTATCATCTTATCAGTCGAACGATCGGATTTTAAAGCTGGTGGTAGCGTTAATGATTTCCGTGCTAAGATCTAGTGGCGAGCAAAGATGGGATTATTGGTTTTGTAATAACAGCGACACACAACCCGCCGAAGTGCTTTCGCAATAAATCATAAAAATACATCATCAAAGCTAAGCCAGTCGACGCAGTAACGTCCGTATTTTCCCGGCACAGTAACAACTCCATGGTTACCCGACGCAGTGACGTCATCGTGGTTACCCGACGCAGTGACGTCACCGTGGTTACCCGACACAGTGACGTCACCGCGGTTACACGACGCAATAACACCCCATAGTTGCCTAGCGCAGTAACACCCCATGGTTACCTGACGCAGTAACACCCCAATGGTTACCCGACGCAGTAACATCCCCATGGTTACCCTACGCAGTAACATTGCCATAGTTACCCGACGCAGTAACACCCCAATGGTTACCTGACGCAGTAACACCCCAATGATTATTTTTTCCCGGCACGCCAAGTAACGATCCCCATGGTTACCCGACGCAGTAATATTGCCATAGTTACCCGACGCAGTAACATCACCCATTGTTACCCGACGCAGTAACACCCCTATGATTACCTGACGCGGTAACATCCCAATGGTTAACCGACTTAGTAACATCACCCATGGTTACCCGACGCAGTAACACCCCCATGGTTACCTGACGCAGTAACATCCCCATGGTTACGTAACATCCCCATGACTACCCGACGCAGTAACATCCCCATAGTTACCCGACGCAGTAACATCCCCATAGTTACCCCGACGCAGCAACATCCCCAAGCTTTACCCGACGCAGTAACATCACCAATGGTTGCCTGACGCAGTAACATCACCAATGGTTGCCTGACGCAGTAACATCACCATGGAGAAACACTAAAGGCGTGCATCGCGTGGCATTGATTTATGACGTTACCGGTTCATTAAGGCGTGCCATTAAGGCGAGCATTATTAAGGGATGTATTTTACGATACTTTATCAATCATTGCGGCCGTGTTGTAATTAGGCGAGGACATCTATCAGCGAGTCATCCACTGTCTTAATCTTAATGATCGAGCGCCGCCCGTCCGGCCCGCCCGCGTTTACGCGTCAGTAGCAATCCAATAGCGAAATTATGTCGCGGCCATGTTTTCTAATTAGCGCGTGTTATGTGATGGAATAGCAGGACTGCTGTACCGTGCTGAAATGTCGCGCCACCCTCGTTACTATTGTGATTTTAATTAATAGAATTTCGATAATCTCGGATGATGATTCTTCTGCCCCACATATCGTACATATTCGATGCGTGATGCGATTGCGATTTTTTACCGAGTTGGTGTTAAAATGTTAAATGCTCCAAAAAGATGCGTAAAAACTTCAAAACGAGATAAATAATAGTCGTTCATTCAAAATGCACGAGCGCGTGAAATTTTTCGACGGAGATTGTATAAGCATTTAAGCAAGGAATATATGATATATATATATATATATATATAATGTATATTGCCATCAACTGTGTATATATAACAGTAAAACATTAAAAAAATTCACACACACACAAACGAACACGCACGCACACGCACACGCAAGCGCGAACAGGGGACGCGCACAAACACACATGCAGACTCATGCAAACACGCACGCACACACCCACGCACGCAATGCACGCACATACGACACACGCACGCACACACAAACATACATACACTCAGTACAGAGACAGCACTACACACAGCATCACACACCACACACCAACACACACACACACACACATCGACAGGCCACAGATCACGACACACACACACACAACACACACACACACACGCACGCACACACACACACACACACACACACATCACACACACTGCAACACACACACACACACACGACACCACTAAGTCTAACACACACACACACACACACACACACATACACACACACACACTGAGGCACTCACACACACACACACACACACACACACACACACACACACACACACTACTCTCTCACACACACACACACACACACACACACACACACACACACATACACACACCCACCCACACACATAGATATATAGATATCATCTTTATTCAGTTATTGCGAGTATAGCAGTAATAATGAAATTCCAACATATTTTCTATGGCATGAGTAAAAAAATATATAAATAAACTATATATACGTGACAACGAGCGGTAGGCCGGGCTAACCGTAGAAATTCAATATTTATGTTAGACTCAAAACTATTGAATATATAGGTCAATATATTATTGAATATATCATAATAAATAGGTCAATATACATTACCTATGTAAATCTAAATATCCATGTATAGAAATCTAGATTAGCATAGAATATTATACTTTTCCGCGAAAACATAAATATTCATGCGTATATGAATCTAAATATTCACAAAGATTATAAACAATATTCACATAAAAAATATAAATAGTCAGGTATAGAAATCTAAATATTCACGTATAGAAATATAAACATATACGCTTCGAAATCTGAATATTTAGAGATAAGTCGCAATATATCTACATATCGGAATATAACTATTTACGTATATCGCGATCTGTCGCGATCGAATCTCGAAATTCAGCAAACTGTAAAATATAAACATAGAGGGAATAAAAATATTCACCCACGTGACACTGAATAGTCGAGTAAGCATCTATACACGTTAACTATATGATTCTAAATATTTTCTCAGAACCCTATATCGTTGCGTACGAATATAGATGAATACATGCGAGAATCGAAACCTCCACAATCTCCATTCGATTATTCGCCTCGTAAACGTCTAAATATATTCGCGTAGAATTCGAAATAGTCAGTTCGGAATCTCCCAATTCGCGATAACAATTTAAATAATCGCTTATTGAAGTCTAAATATTCGCGTAGGAATCGAAATAAGCGGGTAGGAATCTTAACATTCGCGGTAACAATATAAATATTCGCTTATTGAAGTCTAAATATTCGCGTAGGAATCGAAATAATCGGGTAGGAATCTTAACATTAACAATTTAAATATTCGCTTATTGAAGTCTAAATATTCGCGTAGGAATCGAAATATTCGGGTAGGAATCTTAACATTCGCAGTAACAATATAAATATGCGCGCAAGAGTCGTGAGCGGTCACGTGTCGCGTGGCAGACGAAACGTTGGCGAGCGAGCGCGCGCGTGCAGTATAGCACTAACGCTAGCTGTGACCCCGGCCACGCACGCACGCACGCACGCACGCACGCACGCACGCACGAACGCATGCACGCACGCATGCACGTATCTCTCACTCACTACTAGATTTACATTTACACAGAATTACATATCACCAGAAGTAGGTAATAGGGAATGATAGGGGATAATAGTTCCCTATTATCTACTTCTGATATCACCGAGCCGCGCGATGCGCGACAGCACGAGGAACGCGAGAGAGACTATCGAGCGGTGATGCAATACGAGCGAGAGAGAGAGAGAGAGAGAGAGAGAGAGAGAGAGAGAGAGAGCGAGAGAGAGAGAGAGAGAGAGAGAGAGAGA
>NW_014580869.1:2500-7769 GCF_000485595.1 Priapulus caudatus
CGTGTTAACGCAGCTAAAACACTAATTGCCACCTTTATATACCTTGCTCGCTCTGCTGCTTCTGCTCGCGTTTTTTGTGTTAACGCGCGACCCGTGTTGGGTTCCGGGCGGGGTCAAGTATGTACAGAAGGCCTGATTGATGAATGCTGGCACGAGGAGAGAGAGAGATTGTGTGTGCTGGTGTGGTGTGGTGGTCGCTGTGTGTGTGTGTGCTGTGTGTGCGGCGTGCGTGCGTGCGTATGTGTGTTATGCGTGCGCTGCCGTGTGTGTGGTCGCTCTGGTGTCGTAGGTGATAGAATGCGTGGCATGCCATGCGTGCGTGCGTGCGTGGAGTGTGTGTGTGCTGGGCCGCGTGCGTGTTCGCTGCGTGTGTGCGTGCGTGCGTGTGCTGCATCGTGCGTAGCGTGTGTGCGTTGGGCGTGTTATGTGTGCTGCGTGCGGTCGTGTGCGCGAGCGTGCGTTGCTGGGCGTGCGTGCCTTAGGTTCTGGTGCTGGTACGAGATGTATGAATTGGCTGCCGAGAGGGTCTCACTCCGTAATTATAGGCAAGAAACGGCGCTCAATTAAGCTTCTAAATGCGCACATGTTCAATCATGATGCATAAAATCATTTACAGGGCCTGTGAAAGCAGCAGCAGCAGCAGCAGAGCAGCGCAGCAGCAGCAGCAGCATCAGCAGTAGTAGTAGTCAGCAGCCAGCGCAGCAGTAGTAGTAGTAGTAGCAGTAGCAGTAGCAGCTGTAGTTAGTAGTTAGCAGCAGCAAGCAGAATAGAGCAACAGCATCAGTAGCAGTATCAGAGCTAGCAGCAGCAGCGCAGCAGTAGTCAACGTAGCCCAGCAGGCCAGTAGTAGCGGCCGAGTAGCAGTAGGCAGTAGTCTAGTAGCCAGTAAGGCAGCAGTAGCGGCAACAGCAGCCACGACGACAAGCTTACGGACGCGGTAAATAGAAGCAGACAAGCGCCGCCGCCGCCGTCGCCCCGCCGCCACCGCCGCGTAGGCCCACCGCCACCTGCGCCGCCACGTCGGCTTTTACAATCTCCTATAATTGGGCAGCTGCAAATTTGGAAAGGCATGTGATCGTGGTTATATTACTTACTAAATATTATGCGGTTAGAAATGCCCGACGTACAGGCCATGCTGTGTTGTTGTACTATATATATAAACATAATATATATATATATATATATATATTACTATATATATATATACTATATATAATATACATAACATAAGCGTATATATATTATATGATGTTGCTGCCTTGCTGAACTCGCTTGAGATTAGACTTCAGCTAGAGACACACACAGTGTGAGACTCTGTAAAAGTCATTCATATGTCACACACAACATACACACACGCACGCCGGGCACGCAACGCACGCAGCACGCCACGCACGGCACGCCACACCACGACACGCACACCACACGCACACGCGCCAGCGCAACGCACGCACGCCACGCGCACGCGGCACACGCACACGCACGCAGCAAGCACACGCACACGCGCGCAACTACGCGCGCGCACGCACGCAACGCGCCACAGCACACACCCATACGACAAACCAGTTTATAGATTAGAGACCAAGCAGACAATGTAGATTGCAGAGTTGGCTGTAGCTGTGTGGCGGTGGCGCCGGGAATGCTGCATCACATAAATTATGGCGAGGGCAGCCAGCGCATGGGAGAGACAACATTGGTATCACACCCAGCGGAGCAGAAAATAGAATGCTCCTTCATATCAGCATTTATGTCACGCTGCAGCGCTGGACACAGAGGCCTGGGAGGCGAGATGAGGCAGAAAGCGGAGGGAGAGAGGCGAGAGAGGGCATAGAGGGCAGAGAGAGAGAGAGAGGTAGAGGATAGAGAAACCTAGCTCCTCATTTAACCTAGTCTCATTATCCAACTGTCCTCCTGCCCATCCTCATCATTCCACTTCATCGCATCCTCCTCCTCCTCCTCCTCCCCATCCGCATCCCTCCCTGCTCCCGCATCGCCGCATCCCTCTCCCCTCCCCCCATCCTCCTCCCCATCCGCATCCTCCTCCTCTCATCCCCATCCGCTATCCCTCCTCCCCCCTCCCCCATCTCGCTGCCCATCCGCAATCTCGATCCTCCTCCGCCATCCTGCATCCTCTCATCCCATCCTCACCCCGTGCCGCATCCTCATCCCAAACTTCTCCCCCATCCGCTTCTTCCTCCCCACCCCTCCCCAATCCATCGTCCTCATCCTCATCCCTATCCGCATCCTCATCCTCCTCTCCTCATCCTCATCACTATCCTCAGCCTCCAGCTTGACGCAAACTACCGCCTGTGTTTTCGTTGCAAACAGAAAGAGGAAGGCAGAGAGACGGGGGTCGAATCAACGCTCGATGAAGCCAATACGGAATCTGCAGGCACGCGCCCCCGCCGAGGCATTTATGAGGCGAGTGAATGCGCTACTCTCTCTGTGGCTCTGCTGGCCACATAGATGAAACTGCAGCATCCACGGAGATGCAACCTGTTGTATATACCCAGCTATATCCTGCGCCGGAAGAGAAATAGATAGATAGATAGATAGCGAGAGAGAGCAGAGAGAGAAAAAGGGAGAGCGAGAGAGAGCGAAGCGAGAAAAGGGCGAGCGACGAGATTGAGAGAGAGAGAGACGAGAATGGAGAACGAGAGAGAGAGAGGAGAGAGAAGAGAAGAGAGAGAGAGAGAGAGAGAGATAGAACGAGAGAAAGAGAGAGAGACGAGAATGCGTAGAGAGAATGCGCGAGAGAGAGAGAGAGAGATCGAGAGAGAGAGAGAGAGAGAGAAAAAGAGAGAAGGAGAGAGATGAGAGCAGAGAGATCGAGAGAGAGACGAAAGAGAGAGAATGAGAGAAGAAAGAAGAGAGCGAGAGAGAGAAGGGGACATATGAGTAAGCTAGTTAGGGGGAGAGGGTCACTTCGTGCGATGATTGGAGCAGAACAATGTTAATATGAGCAATCACATTGATAGCAGATGAGATGAGCCGATGAGATCTCCGCGTGCCCCTGCCCCTCTCCCTCCCCCTGCCTTCACTCCCTCTGCGTACTTCACGCTTCTGCTTTTCCGCATCTCTCTCCCTCTTCTCTCTCACATTCTCCCCTCTCTTTCATTCTCTCTCCCCTCTCTGTCCTTGTATATGCATGGGTAACAATCCACAGCGTTACTCAGCATGCACTATACATGCATTCTCGAGTTGCGAGTATGGAAACGAAATCATTTCATCATGATTTCGTGAGTTGTCGTCATTGCACTCTAGACTAATTTCTCCTCAGAATAAAAAAAGAATAAGAGAAAGAGAGAGAGAGAGAGAGAGAGAAGAGAGAGAGAGAGAGGATCTCGAATCTCGAGGCGCCGCTCGTTTCCCGAACTCTAACCATTCTTATCCATTCTTCCTCCTCCCCTCCTCCCCTCCTCCATCTATAACCTCATCACCGCGAGCGGGAGGAGGGGAGGAGGGGGAGGAGGAGGAGGGAGGAGGAGGAGGAGGAGGAGGAGGAGGAGGAGGGTGAGTCATGAGGTCGTGGAGTTATAGTTATATGGAGATATGATTTGCGGGATGCGGAAGACTGATAGAGAGAGCGGGGGGGAAGGGGGAGGGTTAGCATGCTTAACCCCAATCAACCGTCGACCCTCTCTCTTTGTATACAAACACAAGCGATCACCCTCGCTCGCGCCCCCTCCTCTCTCTCTCTCTCTCTGTGCCTTTCTCCCAATCTCGTGAATCATGCACGTGCTTAGTCTAGTAACCAGCTAGCTGAAGGAGAGAGAGGGAGAGAGAGGAGAGAAATGGGAGGAGAGAGGAGGGAGGGGAGACTGGGAGAGAGAAGGATGGACAGAGAAAGGGACAAGGTCAGGAGAGATGGGGAAACAGTGAGAGTTTGAGAGAAGCAAGAGCGCTCGAACACATACTCACACGCAGGAACGCACGCACGCACGCACAAACGCACGCACGCATGCACGCACGCACGCATGCACACACATTTCACGCTTAATCGTGCGTAAATGTCAGTTTATTAGGAAAAATCTATGCAACAGTAGCAGCAGCAGCACCATCACCACCACCGCCAGCAGCATCAGCATCAGCATCATCATCATCGTCATCATCATCCGCAGCATCAGCGCTGGCTAAACAGTTTGTTTTGGCATTACATGATTATTTAATAATCTTGACTCGCCGGGAAGCTCTTGTTAATAACAAATCGGCAATGATACACGTGATGGTTTTGTCTAATTTTAGTTTCGGATGCATCCCTCGTCGCCTAATTAGCCACGCGTCCCTGATCATGGGTCGTAACTGATGGGTCACGGAGCATCATCATCATCATCATCATCATCATCATCATCATCAACAACAGCAGCAGCAACAGCAGCAGCAGCAGTACTAGTAGCATCATCCTCATCATCATTAGCAGCAGCAGCGCAACAGCATCAGCATCAGCAGCAGCAGCAGCAACAACAATTAATAGCAGCAAATAAAAAGGAGTGTAACCTGGCTTCAGGAGTATAACAGATCGAGAAGACAACGTGAATTCCACACGGATACTACATACCGTATATACGTATTATATATACAAAATTAAGGTTTTTTCTTTATTAAAGTCTGCTTGATGACCGCGTATAAGCGTGAAACTAGGAGTAACAGATAAAAGCGATGTCTTGTCTTTAATTTATCTACAGACTACAATTTATATATATATATATATATATATATATATAATATATATATATATAATATTAATAATATAATATATAATTAATCGCGTAGGTATTAGTCGTGGTACTGCACATAAATGCCAACGCTATAATTAATTATCAGTTGGTCAGAATGATACTTAAACACGTCGTACCTACCATTAAAAGATAACAAAGAAAGATTAATAGAGCGGGAGAGAGGAGAAAGAGAGAAGGGAAGAGAGAGAGCGAGAGAAAGAGAGCAGGAGAGAGAGAGAAGAGAGAGAGAGAGAGAGAGAGAGGGAGAGAGAAAGAGAAGAGAAAGAGAGAGAGAGAGAGAGAGAGAGAGAGCAGAGAGAGAGAAGAGAGAGAATGGGAAGAGATGAGAGAGACGAGAGAGAGAGAGAGAGAGAGGAGAAGAAGAGGAGAGAGAGGAGAGAGCGAGAGAGAGAGACGAGAGAGAGAAAGCGCGAAGAGAGAGACAGACAAAGTGTGCGCGCGCGAAGAGAGAGCGCAATAACAAGACGAGCAGAGAGAGCGCGCGCGAGAGAGAGAAGAGAGTGAGTCAGGTGACCCCCGCAAGCAGCGATCAC
>NW_014580869.1:8201-9352 GCF_000485595.1 Priapulus caudatus
GCTGCTGCTGCGCTGCTGCTGCTGCTGCTGCTGCTGCTGCTGCTGCTGCTGCTGCTGCTGATGCTGCTGATGCTGATGCTACTGCTGCCTCTTCCTTACTCTGCTATATATATAGCAGCTCACAGCGCTGCTGAACACACACAGTCAAGTACACACGCACGCACGCACGCACGCACGCACGCACGCACGCACGCACGCACGCACGCACGCACACCCACGCACGCACGCACAATGTCTCATCATCTCTCTCTCTCTCGCTCTCTCTCTTTCGCTCTCTTACGAACTCTCCTCTTTTTCGGGCGAGCGCGCTCTCATTCGCCCCTCATTCTTTCCATCCCTCCCCCTCCACTCACGGACTCACGTCTCCTTTTCTTTCTCCACACAGCGCGAGACCCCGCAAAAGTGCCTCTCAATTTCTTTTACCGTCGTTATTTCGTTTCCTTAACAACGTCTCGCCATCACGCCTCAATGCCTCGCATACCTCTCCCTCCAGATAGAAAGAGAGAGAGGAGGGGGGAGAGAGGGGGTGCAAGAGAGAAAGATAGACAGGCAGGTAGAAGGCGAGAAACCTCGAGTTAGAAAGAGAGAGGGAGAACGAGAAAGATTGAGGGGCGGAAAGGCGAGATAGCAGAGACAGACAGAGATGAGAGGAGACGGAGGAGTAGGGAAAAGAGGAGAGAGAGAGGAGAGAAGAGGCGGAGCGAGAGCGAGGAGATGAGGAGAGGAGAGCGGAGGAGCCGAGAGAAGAGGAGAGAGAGAGGAGCGAGAGAGAGAGAGGAGAGAGAGGAGAGAGAGAGAGGGGGAGAGGAAAGAGAGGAGAGGAGAGAATGATGCCGCACTGCGACCGGGACGCGTCGGCATGCGAGCATGGACGTGGCGGGACAGAGTGTCCAGTAGCCGGAGCTTTAACGGCCGTATGACGTCTGCCTGAGGAATTCTTGTCTTGCGCGCGCATCTCATCTCATTCGCGCAGCGGCGCAGCATCAGGCGCAGTGAGCCAGTTTAGGCAGCAGCACCACCGCATCGTAGCAGTAGCAGCAGTATCAGCAGCACCAGCAGCCGCCTGAGTACTGCATCACGGCGTGACATCTACATCCGCCGGGGGGGGGGGGGGGAATAGGGGGGGGGGGGGAGGGGGGGGGGGGGGGGAA
>NW_014580869.1:11218-11874 GCF_000485595.1 Priapulus caudatus
ATATATATATATATATATATATTATATAGATATTTTGTCTCTATCTCTCTCATATATCTCATATATCCAGCCCACGCTCCTAGTTCGATCGTATAACTACTGACCGCTCCCCCGCTCCTACTCCCCCTACCGTCCCCCCCCCCCCAGCTACCACTGCTCCTCGATTCTCCCGCTGCTGCTGCTGCTGCTGCTGCTGCCTCCGCTGCTGCCGTTGCTAGGCTCGTGGCGGCGGCGCCGACGTTATTGAGTTGACGGGATGATGTCTTGATGCGGCCGCTGATTCTGGCAGCCGACCGACAAGTCCGTCTGTGGCGCGGCGGCCCGCCGGACACAGAGACCAGCTACAGATCCCCCCCCCCCGGCGGATGTAGATGTCACGCCGTGATGCAGTACTCAGGCGGCTGCTGGTGCTGCTGATACTGCTGCTACTGCTACTGCTGCTGGTGGTGCTGCTGCTACTGCTGTTACTGCTGCATGTTGCTGCTGGTGGTGGTGATACTGCTACTGCTGTTACTGCTGCTGCTGCTACTGCTGCGGCTGCAGCTGCTGCATGCTGCTGCTGATGCATGCTGCTACTGGTGGTGCTGCTGCTACTGCTGTTACTGCTGCATGCTACTGCTGCTGGTGGTGCTGCTGCTACTGCTGTTACTGCTGCA
>NW_014580869.1:13509-13942 GCF_000485595.1 Priapulus caudatus
AACGCAAGCTCTGCAGTCAATTCAAGGTCGAACGCAAGCTCTGCAGTCAATTCAAGGTCGCACGCAAGCTCTGCAGTCAATTCAAGGACACACACAATGTCGCACTCTGATATCACGCCCGCAGTCCCCTTCCGCTAAAACGCTGCCGTTAAAACGGCAGGAATTTCACGTAAATCGAATCGGAAAGGATCTTAATGAGAAATGCGAGAGAGGAGAGAGGGAGAGACAGTGAGAAAGAGGGAGAGGGGAGAGGGGCAGAGAGAGGGAGGGTATAGAAGAAGAGGGGAGAGTGCGGGGTAGGGTAACATAGGAGGCGCGCACACACACGCATATACACACACACACACGCACACACACGCATATACACACACACACACACACACACACACACACACACACACACACACACACACACACACACACACACGTACGG
>NW_014580870.1:0-1982 GCF_000485595.1 Priapulus caudatus
AGCGTTATCTCAAGTAAACAAGGGTTAGAGTTAGGATTAGGGTTAGGTTTAGGGCTAGAGTTAGGGTTTTTGTTAGGTTTAGGGTTAGGGTTAGGTTTAGGGCTAGAGTTAGGGTTTTTGTTAGGTTTAGGGTTAGGGTTAAGAACTGCCGGGCATTTAGGAAAACGAAGACCGTGCCCGGCTGCCGGGCATATAGCCACAACGTTAATACTGTGCATCCAGTACCGCACACACTAAAGCCAGACTAGTACCACCTGACTCCCAACAATGGTTCAGTGTATATAATACGCTGTGAAAGAGGAGCAAATCTGTGTTGTAAATATTAAGTAACAAAGTATGGCATATGCCAAAACAAGCCTTACAAGGTGCTGCAAGTACCTAGTATAAATTCTAGCATAGTATATATTATAGGGTTCTTTCCAGGCTTTTAGAGCACTTGCACTTGTCAGGTTCGACTTCAAAGCTAAAGCTATTTTTTGACATCCCATAAAATCTCCGCTATTCTTTGAAGGGTTACATGACCCTAGTTTCCTTGCATATATTCAGTTAAAATGGGTTTAAATTACGCTACAAAAAAATTGCATATATCTGACGGCTGCCAGGCACGGTCTTCGATTTCCTAAATGCCTGGCAGTTTTCAATTTTTAGCGTTATAATTTTAGCGGTAAACAAGGGTTAGGGTTAGGAACTGCCGGGCATTTAGGGAATCGAAGACCGTGCCCGGCTTCCAGGCATATAGCTCTAGTAACTATAGCCCGCGTACAGTTGCCGCTGGGCTATAGGACCAGTCATTAGGGATGCGCGGGACCAACTTACTCCAGCCAGTCAGCGGGAACTATGTATTTCCGCACATGGAGGTGTGGGCGGGTTGTGTTGGTTGTGGACAAAAACGTTGTTGCCAAGTAACAAATTAATAATAGTAATTTGTTCATCCTTCATGACAAACAATCTTTTTTGATCGCTTAATTTGTTACTTGACAACAACAATGTTTTTGTCCACCACCAAAACAACCCGCCCACCCCTCCACGTGCGGAAATACATAGTTCCCGCTCACTGGCGCTGCTGGCCTGCTGCACGCCGCCAAAAAATGGTCGTTTGAAGTTCGCAAATCGAATGTTCGTTCACTAGAAATACAGCAAGTAGACCATTTTAACGATAATTAGAGGTTAAATTTTAGTAGCTGATATAACTTAAGACATTCACTTCGGATAAGAGGCATTAATTGCCTACCACACAGGTTTTATAGTTGCGATTAAGTTGGTCCCGTGCATCCCTAATGGCTGGTTCTATAGCCCAGCGGCAACTGTACGCGGGCTATAGTTACTAGAGCTACCGGGCATATAGCCACAGCGTAAAAAATAACTGCTGTATGGTTGCTTACACATGGTGGCGCCACTACTAGCCCGCCCATCTGGTTTCAAAGTTGAGCATCGCAACTTTCCGGCTGCAGTCTACTGACCGAGGGTGTTTCTTATTTATAAAAACAAGAAGGGAACGATTGCAGTCTGAAACTACCAGATTTGTGTATAGATGAGTTTATTGCAGTAACAACTAGTCGCTGTATTACCTGACTGTCAGTGTTAAAGGGATACTTTCTCCTAGAATTTTAGAGTATATTACATGATAGTAAATGCATAACTGTTATCATATACCTACAAATTTCTATAATTAAGCATTCACGTTTGTCATAAAACAACATTGAATTTCGAAATCTTTATTTTTGGACGTTTACATACCCACGATTGTGTTGCCACCCTGAAAAAGTTGCACATTCGCCAATTTATTTTGCACGTTACAGACCGAGGGCTAATCACAAAAAAACTGGACTGGAAACTTGAGGAATTTGGATAAACTGATTACCAAAATTCTGAAAGTCCTACCAGAATCGATCGCGGACTACCAGATTACAAAATCTAGTACTCGTATGACTACCAGACTCATACTCATAGTAATGTTTATACTGGCATTAGAACATGTTCTA
>NW_014580870.1:4709-13924 GCF_000485595.1 Priapulus caudatus
GACTTCGGAAAAGAAGAAAAACGAGAATGTGATTATTCCCTCCTGGCGACTATCGGTTTTAAGCTCATTCATTGCAACATACAGCATTGCACGCACACGTGTCTATGTTGATTTGACCTAACAAACGCAAAACTGGGCAGTGATTAAAGGGCATCCGACGGCAATTACACAGAAAGGCAACAGGTGGACTGCGTCGGTCGAGTTGGATTTTTTCGAAGGCACAGACGGTACGATGTTAGGGGCACCGACGGGCATATGCCGTCGACGGAATGCCGGTCCGGTTAATTCAAGAGCCCCGTGCCGTCAGAATGAGGCTGTACATGTACTTCAAAAAGTGGGGTCCGCAAATACCATCTGCCTGCGATCTACATTTTCAAAATTTTCTGGGGGAGGACCCCCATACCCCAGTTGTTTTTCACCCCCCTCTTGAATCCTAGATCTGCACTGACGATGTACATATCTTGGGGAGAGAACAGAAACAAAAATCTCGCTCTTTTCACATGCACCCAAAACAAGATTACAGAGAAGGTAGAGGTGTGGGAGGGAGGGGGGAGCCCATTAAAGATATTACAAGTCATCACTATCATTGCGTCAGGTTCGCTGTTTTTTGGCCCGCTTGTGTAAAAATCTAGCTACACCATGTTTATTCGGGTTTTCTGACCATAGTCTCATTATGTGATTGAAATAGGAGATTTGGGGATATTTTTGGGAAACCAGAAATTGGTGCGGACAACCTGACTTTGATTGCTGGCGTTAGTCCGCGGAAACCACATTCTTTTCTTATTTCGAGCACTGCGCGTCTGCTACCAAATTAATCCTATGGTGTATAGCCTTTTGCTTTCAATATGATCTTTTTACATTGTGCATCTGAAACTGACAATCAATCCAACCAACTTGTAAATGGTATAGGCCTAGCTGGCACAATAATGTTCAGGTTCACTTCAAATCCGAGTTTTTCTAGCTCGTCAACGAAATCTTATCGTGAATAAACTGTGATATATAAAAATATGGGACCAGCTGCTGATTTCGAAACACTGGTAATATGTCAGCCGTTTCTGATTTTATGAGAGGTGAACTCGATTTGGAACCAGCAAACAGCAAGTTTCCAAACATTTTCTGGGGGGAGGCCCCATACCCGCCTGTTCTTCACCCCCTCGCGTGAATTCCTGAACCGCACTGGAACAATATACATATCTTTGGTGAGCAGGAGAAACAATGAACAAAATGTCGCTAAAGTTTCGCCATGGCGCCCAAAAACAGAAGATTCGCAGAGCTGGAGGTAGAGGGAGCCGTAGGTTGGAGAGGAGGCAGAGAAGCCACGTAAAATATTAAGTCGTCCACTATTTTGCGCAGTTCGCTGTTTTTGGCCCCCCTTGTTAAAAAGATGGAAACGCCACGAATGGCTACGCCACTGTTTTTTGGTGTTTTCTGATCATATTATATTATCAGGAGTGTATCAATATTGATACACTCCTGATGATCTATGTGCATTAAAATGGAAGAATTTGGGGATATTTTTTGGGGACAACCAGAAATGTGTTGCGGACAACCCGATTTGATGGCCCAGGGTTGCTCCGCCAGGACAAACCAACATTTTTTTTCTTATTTCGAAGCACTTGACGCTGACCTTTGACAGAACTGAAAATATAAAAAGTTACAGCCGCCTGTTATGCAAACCCTCTGAGACAAGTCATCGCGGGGTTTTTTAGCGAGTCTCTAAACATGGCTGCCGCCATGAAGAAGTGTTTTCAGAGAGTTAGAATGTAATTTTCGGACAAAATAAGTGGAGAATATGAGCGGAGAAATCGTTTTTCAGCTGAGGAAGCATAAGTGTTGTTGTCAGATTACTTCCAAGTGAAAGTGGAAAGTGACACGAATATGTTTAGTGAGGGGTGATTAGACTCAGATTCTCATAGTGAAATCCTTATTATGAATTCGCCAACCCCAATTCAGAATCAGTAGTGACGATGATGATGATGAACCTGTGGCATCCACATCATCAGCTATGGCAATTCATAAACTTCCTTATATCCGAGATTACTTTAGTGATGACTGGATTTTGGGTGTACCGGCAAGACTATAGCCTGTAAAGAGGTATATAAAGTGTTTATTTTCTATTGAACATTGTTTTCTGATGTATTTGCATTGTTCTTCTGATGTATTTTGCATTGTTTTTCAGGGGAATAATTTCCCGGTATCGCATCGCAATTCGCGATGTATTTTCAGCCATTTGCTACGCATATTTTTTTATGATCGCAGTTTGTCGCGATGCAGCCCCATGCGAGATGTAAACGGAAACATACATGTTTACAATTTTACTTTATATTCTCGGGCTGCTTGCCGCGTCAATGAAATGCCACGTTACGCGATTTATTTTTGATTTGTTAACACCACGGCCAACTTGACTTTTAAACAATCTGCACTCCCCCCCCCCCCCGCCGGTACATCATCAAATATGCCGCCCAGGCACGTATACACAGCCACGCTGTGCTGGCGCTGCACGCTCTCGCGGGCGCTTTCTTCGGCGACCTTTGATATAAAGTCGAGGACTGTCGTGAGTCGAAGGAGTCAGAATCAGCCGCCCTTCACAATCGTCATAGAAACTGTATTTCATCAATGTTTGGATATATAACGTAAGGAACCAACATTTTGATTAAAAGTTCTCTAGACAATTATTTTTACTCGCCAACATGGGCGAGTCAGTTTTAGCTTTCACTCGCCCGGCCCGATATTATTTTCACTCGACATTGGCGAGCGGACGAGTGCCAAGCCTCGCACGCTGTTTTAAACGCTGCTCGGTGGCAGGCCGTGCAGAAGTCGCTAGTGTGTCCTAGGCTTAAGCTAGCTGTGCCTGTCACAGGCAGACACGATAACACGCCAAGCATGCACTGCGGTGTAAATTTGCACTGTGATTGTCTGAAAAAAAATGCTATACAAATTTATCCAATTGCTATGCAAAATTTATTTTGTATAGCACATTTGCTTTGCAAATTTTTGGCTGGAAATTGTTCCCTGTTTTTGTGTGATAGAAATGCATTACATGGGATTTTGAAAACATTACATAACTATTTATGCAAATTTCACAAAATCCAAGATGGCCCCCGTATGCATATTGGATTTTTTGGTAGCCAAAATATGTTGGTTGCATAGAATATGCAGATAGCTTCAAGAAAATGTATAGTTTTGCTTGTCTAAACCCATTAATGAAAGACGTAGTTAAAAATCTATTGGTAATAATTTTCGTGGAAATTTTGCAAATAGTTCTGGGACTCAAAGGGTTAACCAAAATGCTTCCATCCCGTTTGCTCCGAAATCATAAAATGCATTCTAGCTCAATACTTTTTGCATCATAGAATATACTGCTATGAAAGACTCATATGTATCATATGTTTGAATTGCAAAATTGAACACCAAAATGGTCTCCCTAACCATCATATAGAAGTTCCTACTTGTGAGAAGGATCAAGGACTTATTTGTTTGGAACATATCTGTCTGGTTTGGATCACTTGTTCCTGATCTGCCCAATCATATTGCAAACATGCCTCCAACAGGTCACCTGTCATAGTGCCCTATCACAGGATGGTTTTAATATAACTAGCATTGAGCAGTGTCAGTGATTTGCTGAGTCGCATTCCCCCACACTGGGTCCTCTTGGAATCCTCCAGCTAGAAGGATGATTCCAACAAGGCAACCATTTATGATCTGGATGAGTGATCTCCCCAGCCAAATGTACAGGATCAGTGAATCTGTGTGGTCCTGATCATAGGTTCTGTCAACGCAAACGCATATCAAGTAGTTCAGCGTTTCCTTATAAAAAACAATGCACGTATGGGAAATGGTGGCACCATGTCATCTTATTATGCCTGAACTCCTTTTATGGTTTGAATTTCGATTTCACACTATACTATGTGATTTTATACCACTCCATCCGTATATGTGGCTAAAAAGTGAGTCAATGTTGTGCTGAAGCAGAAAGTGGTAATGGATTAGTGCTAACTTTACCATTGCTCAGCATTATTATATTGACATAATATTTTTTATGTTTAGGCGGAGGCGGAGGCGGAGGCGGAGGCGGAGGCGGAGGCTTCAGAGAGAGCGGATATGATGGCGGAGCAGCAAAGAGGGACGACTGGGCGAGGAGTAGCGACGGTGGCACGATCACCATGATGGTCAACAATAGAGATCTGGGACGTATCATCGGAAAAGGTGGATGCAAAATCAGAGAGCTGCAAGATAACTCAAGCGCCAGAATAAAGATTCGCAAGGATGATTCAGATGGTAGAGAAACACCAGTGGACCTTATTGGGAGCCCTGATTCTACAAGTATGGTAAAAAGCATGATTGACGAGCTTTTGCAGTCAAATACGAGAGGTTTTGGAGATGGTTCATGGAATGGTGACTGGCAGAAAGACCCCATTACAATAATGGTTAACAATAGAGATCTGGGGCGTATTATTGGTAAAGGTGGGGCTAAAATCAGAGAACTGCAGGATGACTCGGGAACCAGAATTAAAATTCGCAAGGATGATTCGGATGGTACCGAAACACCTGTTGATTTAATAGGAAGCGTTGAGGCGACATGTGCAGTAAAATCCATGATTGAAACGATCCTAGTTGCTGGCCAGACGTACTAACCAGGTTACACAAAGAGTACACTCACTGTTAGCACTAGCTGGTCCGAAGAATGGTTAAGGTAGATGTTGGGGGGGGGCAGTGTTAGTTTAAGAGTTGGTGTAATTGTTAAGGTACAGCCAGGTCACAGTGGCAAGAAAAATCGGACCATTCCATAGATAAGATTAAAGATATTGGTAAGACCTGAATACATGCCTTCTCTTGTAAAAGTTTGTTGGCAAAGATGAGCAGAAAGGCTAGAAATGTGCATGATTCATCATCATGTTTATGTACATTGTGAATGTAAGTTTTCTTGAGCTCGGTTTCATCAAGAGTATGGGTATATTCTGAGGTATGATGTGTTTCCAGATTTAATACCAAAGTGCGATAAAGTTTATGACTACATTTTGTATCTATGCCAAGCAATGCTTTTCAAAATCACAGTAGTTGTATTTTCTAGAATACAATTATTATTTGGCAATGCAAGACTATGACAAAACATGGGTGCTCTTTTAGCAAACACATGCTGTAGCTAGTATTCTCCAGTCTGGTGTTGTGGAATGATAAATTAATGATGTCCATGTATAAGCTATCGTAACTGGTTGATCTTATGATTATGTAACACAGTGGATCTACTTGTTCATGTACATGCAGTAAGTATTGCTGCGATACAGTATGGTCACGGTATACAATTAGCTCAATATCAAGGTTTGCATGTAATTGCAAGAGATAATTAATTCGACAAAATGACCTATTATTACAAAGGTGATCCTGAATGTAAAGAGTTTATTTCATGGAATTGCAATAAAAATCGCAAAATTTTTAAAAAAAACATTGGTTTATTATTGTGTCGTAGTTTGTTGAGCAGTGAATATGTCGATACACATGCATTGAGCACAACTTAAATTCAACGGTTACCAGTTATAAACAAGATTAATTAGTAATCTATCTTTAGGTGTGTGTATATGTGAGTGCAACGTTAACCTGTAAAAATTTCTCGAAGTAAAGTGCTACTTATAGTTACAATCAACCCAGAACTATTGTAGCGTATATTGTATATATCTGTACCACGAGTGCGTGTGTTCATGCTCATTGTTATACTTAGTACAGCTTCAAGCTTCGTTTGCCGCATCCTACCTATTCTATAGACTAGTGACAATATCAAATTTGAGTGGGGATATATTATTTTACGTTTATTTTTCTTCATTTACTATTGTAATTCCTGATGTCCCTAATGTCATTGCGTTTGTACATAGCTATGTTAGATGGAATACAGCAGTGAAAGACCGAATTGACATAAAAACTAATTGGAACGTAAGAATAAGAAAACGCTCTAAATGCTCTACATACTCTATACGCTATACACTATAGTTAGTAATACTTGGTATTCTTGTTTATTGGAATATTTTCCACAAACGCCACTAAAATTCTACACGAGCAGAAGAAACAGGTTGAAACAGAGCACGTATATCATATATATATATATATATATATGCTCATACCGACATACGTATGTCATAGTATCAGGAGTGAATAATAATAGATATATTATTAATTATCTATTATTATTCACTCCTGATCATCTGGTAACGTTAATGATTAGCGCTCCTGATCGTAACGGCCGCTAGAGGGCCTACTCACCAGGGCCAGTTAGTGTAGCCGTAGTAGCAGGAGTAAGATAATATAGGTATATCCTATATTATCTTACTCCTGGTAGTAGTAGTAGCTCTAGTACTGCGGCATTTAATGAACGCGGGCTATAGTAGTAGTACAGGGCCGGCGGAAGCAAATAGACATTGGTCAGGTCATTTAGCGATCAATAACAGACTCGTCCGTGGCGGAGCGGAGCTCTAGCGGGCGGTTTCCCCCTGCGTCAAAGGGGGGGGTTTGGGGGTCCTCGCCAATAGATTAAAAAAAATTTAAGACACCAAGATGCCTTTTTTAGTAGCTTAAAAATTACTTTTCAAAACTCTAACAAATATATATTATATACTTCAGTATAGCCTAATTATTTCGGCATCTGCCGATTTACATGTCAATATTTAAATGCGTGTGCACGTAGGCCTACACGTCGCGCGCATGCGTGCCATGCGTGTGCAGGTATACGTGCTGTGCGCATGAGGGTCTTGGTGTCGTACGGCTGTGTACAGGCACGTGCGTGCGTGCATGCTGTGCACGTAGACGTGCGGTGCGTGCGTTGTGCACGTACACCTGCGCGTAACAGTGCGATGCGTTTGGCGGGTGCGTTTCGTATGTAAACGTGCTCGCGTCGGTTCGTGTTGTAAACGTGCGGTGTGTGCGTGCGTCGTGCACGTATACGTGCGTGCGTGCGTGCATGTGCTGGCGTTGTGCACGTAACACATGCGGCGCTGTGCGTGCGTGTGCAAGTTACAGCGTGCGGCTCGCCGTCTGTACGACGCTATACCGTGCGTTCGTCGGTGGCACCACATCCACCCAAACTCTCACCCGGCCTGATGCACTTAGCACGGTGCGTACTACTGGCGCTGCGTTGCGTGCCGTGCCGTCGGGCACGTACACCGTGCAGCGGCTCCCGGTCCGTGCGTGCCGTTCGTGAACGTACACGTGCCTGCGTGGCGGATGTGTGGAGTGCGCTGCGTCTGTTTCACGTCACACGTGCGGCGTGCGTGTGCTGTGTTGCAGGTACACGTGTGTGCGTGTCGGCGTGTGACACGTACGTGGTGTGCGTGCGTGTGCACGTCACACGTGCGTGCGTGCGTGCGTGCTGTGTTGCAAGGACATTGTGTGTGCGCTGCGTGTGCACTCGTACAACGTTGCGTGCGCAGCGTGGCACTGCAACATCATTACTGCCGTGCGTGCGTTTGGATGTACACGTCGCGCGCGCGTGCGTACCTGCTATGGCACGTACCACATTGCGTCGCGTGCGTGCGTGTTGCATCGGTAGAACGTGCGTTGCGTGCGTGTGAACTGATACACGTGGCGTGCCTGCGTTCAGGCGTGCCCGTGTTCACGATACACGTGGTCGCGTGTGTTGTGCAGTGTACACCGTGCAGTGGTGCAATGCATGTGCACGTAGACGTGGCGTGCCGTTGCGTGGTGGCAGTACACCGTCGCCGTGACCATGCGTGCGTTGCGTGTCGTGTACACGTGCCGTACAATGAGTGTGTCGCGTGGGCGTTTGCACGTACACGTGCGTGTCTGCGGTGCGTTCCGTGCGTGTATACGTACACGTCGTGCGTTGCGGGCGTGTCGCTTTGTATCGAACAATAATCACGCACTGCCTTTGCCTCGCCAACGTTAAACTTGCGCACGTGCGCATCTGACGTCAACTGTTACGGTCGGCGCAGACGGCCTCACACAAATGCCAACATCCGCACAACCACAACTGCCAAATCCCACCAACACAACTGCAACATCCCACAACACAACTGCAAATCCCACAACACAACTGCACAATCCCAAACACAAATGGCAAATCCCACAACACAACGCAAATCCCCACAACACATGCAACGCCACAATTCGCAAATGCAACACGCAAACGCAATGCACAATTGCACAACGCAAATGCAAAAACGCCACAACACAAGCAAAAGCCAGACAACGCAACATGCAAAAGCCGACAACACAAATTGCCAAAATTCCCTTTTCCCCGCGCCCGCCTGTACTGTTTGTAACTGGCGCATTGTATCATGCAGGAGTAGATAATCAGGTATCATTACTTCCATATCATCTACTCCTGATCTGTATACAGCCTGTTAACCCCTCCCCCTCGCACACACGCTATCACGCTCATATGGCCTGTAGAGAAAGCTGGTAGAGAAGGAGGAGGGGGAGAACTGCGTGGAGAAAGAGGAGGGGGAAAGCGGGGGAGCAGGAGGGGCGAGAAAGCTGGGGAGAAGGAGAGGGGGAGAAGGAGAAAAAGTGGTGGAGGAATAGGAGGAGAGAAGCTGGCGTGCGAGGCAGGATGGAGGGGAGAAGGGAGAAGCTTGGTGGCAGGAAGGAGGTAGGGGGAGAAGGGAGAAGCTGGTGGAGCAAGGAGGAGGGGAGAAGCCTGCGTGGAGGAGGAGGAGGCGGAGGAGCTGGTGGAATGAAGGAGAAGGGAGAAGCTGGTGAAGAGCGGCGGAGAGAGAAGGCTTCGACGTAGAGAAAGCAAGGGCAGGCCCGGGGAGCAGGGAAAGAAGCTCGGTAGAGAAGGAGGAGGGAGAACTTGGTGAGACAGGAGAGGGGCAGAAGCTCACGGTGTGAGCAAGGAGAAGGTGGAGAAGGGGAGACGCTGGTGGAGGAGTGGAGCGAGCGGAAGAAGCTGGTTGGAGGCAGGAGGAGGGCGGAAGCTGGTGGAGCGAGGAGGAGGGGAGGAAGGGACGAAGCTGTAGAAGAAAGGATGGAGGGGGAGAAGAGAGAAGCTGGGGAGGAGGAGGAGGGGGAGAAGGAGAAGCTGGTAGCAAGGAGGAGGGGAGAAGGAGAAGCTGCCGCTAGAGAAGGAGAGGGGCGGAGAAGCTTGGTGGAGGAGGGCGGGGAGCGCTGCTGGGTGGGAAAGGAGAGCGGAGAAGCTGGTGAAGAGGGGAGAAGCGGGTTAGAGAAAGAAGAGCAGGGGAGAATGGAGAAGGCTGTAGAGATCTCAT
>NW_014580871.1:0-448 GCF_000485595.1 Priapulus caudatus
GCAAGGTATAATAATGTAAGCCAAGGAGGGTAGGGGTAATGTAAGGTAGTGGCAAGCAAGAGTAATGTAAGCCAAGGAAAGTAGGGGTAATGTAAGGTAGTGGCAAGCAAGAGTAATGTAAGCCAAGGAGAGTAGAGGTAATGTAAGGTAGTAGCAAGCAAGAGTAATGTAAGCCAAGGAGAGTAGGGGTAATGTAAGGTAGTGGCAAGCAAGAGGAATGTAAGTCAAGGAGAGTAGGAGTAATGTAAGGTAGTGGCAAGCAAGAGTAATGTAAGCCAAGGAGAGTAGGGGTAATGTAAGGTAGTGGCAAGCCAGAGTAATGTAAGCCAAGGAGAGTAGGGGTAATGTAAGGTAGTGACAAGCCAGAGTAATGTAAGCCAAGGAGAGTAGGTGTAATGTAAGGTAGTGGCAAGCAAGAGTAATGTAAGCCAAGGAGAGTAGGGGTAAT
>NW_014580871.1:1202-2983 GCF_000485595.1 Priapulus caudatus
ATAACTTAAGATTAACATGAAAATAACACAGTTACACAAAGAATTGTAATTATAGTGATATTATATTCTATATTAATGAGTAAAATGTGTGTTTTTAAACTTACTTATAATCGCCTGATGATGAACTAAAACACATATTTACAAATGGGCGTTTGTTCTCTTGTTTTGAAGGTTTATCGCGTCCACAGTGATCGCGTCAGAGCAAATCAAAGCAGCCAATCAGAGGAACCCTTTACGCATTTGCGGTACGGAAAAAATAGACGCCGCCCGCGTCGCAAACTGCATGCAGCGCCCCTTCCCACACTCAGGATAATACAGTAGAATTGAGCCAGAGCGAGAGCGCCATCTGTCGTGGAGTTTGCCCGCGTCGCCCTGCGAAGCCTGTGGCGCCACCTGGTGAGTGTCACGGCGACGATCGACGACGAGATTATATCGAGTGTAATGTTTTTATATGTTCGCTTGATCTTATATGCTCTTTATATGCTTTTATGTTATTTTTATATGCTTTTATGTGCTCTTTACATGCTTTTATATGCTTTTAAATGTCGACGACGATCGAAGACGTGTCGTTGTGCGAGGAGTGAGATAATATCTAGTGTAATGGTTTTATCTTAATCTCATGAAATTATCAGTTTGCATTATCGTTGTTTTGTATTATCGGAGATTATATATAAGCACAAGCAAACAGTTAGCGCAGCTTTGGCACAGACTGCTCATCATTTCGTGACTGAAGATGAGGCTAAGAATATAGTTGAAGTGGGTATCATGCTGCGAAGATACATCTTTGTGCAACAGATGCATTTCAATGGCTCATTCAATTCAAGCTGTCTGAGTGAGCCAGTTGCCAAACCTCTTCTTAGCCTTCTAGACATTCTACTCCAAGGTTCGACACACAAACTATGCCCGCTGGATGCCAGTCTTCTTGAAAGACATGGCACAACTTCCAGAGACCCATCCATCAGTCCATGAGACATTCATAGAGGGCAAGTTCGTTGTGCAACGTGGTGACAAGAAGTCCTCACTGATGGCACTTGATCAGAACCAGGAGCACAGTATCATGTTTCCGAAGGAGGATAGTGGAGCAAAGGGTCTCTATGGTTAGCAAGAGGAGAAGGAGGTAATCGAACTCTCAAAACCTAAAGTGCTGAGGGCCATTGATGAGTTTGAGGGTGCCTGTTTCTCTGCCTCAAACAACAAGGAACGTTCGGAGCATCCAGAGTCATCAGCTGCTGAACAGAACAAGCTCATCAATCACCTCAAAGCTCTATGTAATCTTGTCAAAGAGGGTAAGTCGTGAATCCATTCAAGAAGACTGTCCCAGAGCTCAACACTTTAGACACTGGCGAGGTAATTGACCCTGAGATCGCCAGCAGCCTCAGGAATGCTTTGAAAGTTGGCAAAGACATGTTCATGGATTTTGTGAGTAACAGAATTGAAAACGCCTCCAAGCCATTGTCTGACGTAATCGCAAGGGCCAACTTATTTACATTCACCAACAGCCAACATGCAGATCTGAAGAAGGGTGTTGACAAGCTTAGATCTGCTAAAGCGAATGCAGCTCTCATCACTAAGCTGTTTATGTCCCTACAGGCACGTCCTGATGCAAACATAGACGAATTCTTCAAGCACGAAAATCAGCGTGAACTTCCGTTCTTATCCAATCAAGGCAAGCTACGGTTTGGAACAAAATAGGATATTCTTGGCTTTCTACCAGGCATGCCTGCTCCTGGTTACTCTCAAGCAGCCATAGAGGCGTCTGTGCTTGTTCTCGATATGGCGGC
>NW_014580871.1:9475-13913 GCF_000485595.1 Priapulus caudatus
AGAGAGAGAGAGAGAGAGAGAGAGAGAGAGAGAGAGAGAGAGAGAGAAGCGGATGCTCATCATGTAAGCAAACAAGTTTTGGTTTGAAAATTTTTGGTGTATTACACAAAACGGGCATTTATCATTTATTTAGCCTTTCAGTATATTCAACATAGCCATCGTCGTGCATATGTAAGCAAATATGACCTGCCACCTAGTGTACGAAATAATTATAAAGCGCGCATTTATAAATGAATCACTTCGACTTTCGTCACGCCGTGACTGGCTTCTCTCTCACAAGATATATCACGGTCAGTAGGCTTATACACGTGGCCCGAAGCGTCCCCGCCATGTTCTCTCTGCGTTTTTGTCGTGAAAGATTCGAGCTGTGACAATCTATAACCACCGGTAACGTAAGTTAATATTGTGTGTGAGTTAGATTTTAGGTCCTTACGTTGATAATTTACAGGAATTTTTGCCAAACCGTAGCATCTGTCGTTGCTATGATTTATAATTCATTCTTGTCACTCATTCGTTTAATTGAGTTTTTTACGAAATGCTTATGGATAACCGGTTACGAAAAATCAACTTGGAAGTTTAACGTGTTTATAATAGAAGAACGAACATTTTCATCCCTATCGCTAATCCTAATCCTAACACACCAAGTGTGAGAAGGCGAGCGCATACGAGAGAGAGAGAGAGAGAGCGCATGCCAGCAAGATTGAGAGAGGAGCAGATAGGGCAGGAGAGAGTGCATGAGAGAGATACACATAGTGAGACAGAAAGGAGAGAGACACGGAGACGAAGAGAGAAGGGAGGGGTGAGAAATGAAGAGACTGAAAAAGAGGAAAAAACACAAGCGTGAGACAGAGAGAAGAGAGGGGGAGAGAGATAGTGAAACGAAAAGAGAGGGAGGGGAGAGAAATTAAGAGAGCGTAAGAATGAGGATTAGCGAGAGAGAGAGAGAGAGAGAGAGAGAGAGAGAGAGAGAGAGAGAGAGAGAGAGAGAGAGAGAGAGAGAGAGAGAGAGCGCGCGTAAAAGAGCGATAAAGAGATGTAGACAGATATAAGAATGCACACCTAAGAATAAACATGCGCGCACGCATGCACACACAGAAAGGCGAAGGATAAGAGCGGGGAAAGGGAAAGGAGTGAGAGAGAGAGAGCAGGAAGCGAGAGAGGAAGGCAGAGAGGGGAGAGGAAGGCAGACAGGAGGGCAGAGAGGAGAGAGGAAGGTAGAGAGAAGAAAGAAGAAGGTAGAGAGAAGAAAGAGAAAGACAGAGAAGAGAAAGCGCAAGGCAGAGAAGAGAGAGAGGGGCGGCAGAGAGAAGAGCGAGAGGAAGGTAGAGAGGAGAGAGAGGAAGGCAGAGGGGAGAGAAAAAAGAAGAGAGGAGAGAGAGAAGAAGACAAGGAGGAGAGAGAGGAACGCAGAGATGAGAGAGAGAGAGAGAGAGATAGAGAGAGCACGAGAGGAGCGGACGGACGTGAACAAGTTTGGGTTTAAAAACTTAAATTTAACCTAATTCTTTATTGAATTGTATGTCAGATAAAACGAGCATTTATTATCTCGTAGCCTGGCAGTATGTTCAACATATAAGCGCGCATATATAAATGAATCACTTGGATTTACGTCACGCCGTGACGGGCTTCAATTTCGCGAAATATATCACGGTCAGTATACGCGTGGTCCGACGCGTTCCCGCCATGTTCGCTCTGTGTTTGGGTCTGCAAAGATTCGAGCTGTGACAACTTCGAATGCGCATCGTAATTACAGCTAACGTGAGTAAATAAATATACAGGAATTCTTGTCTCAACTGAACTGCTTCCGTAGTCGTTATAATTCATACTTAATTTATGTGCGTTCACAGCGTGCGTTTAATTACAGCATAAGTGGAATGAATCAGGATGACACACACAATCTGAACTGAGTTGAAATTGTAAGTTAACCCTTTTCGTGCGGTTATAGTTGCTAAAGATGCGTGTTATAGTATTAAAATTACTTAGGGCGATAGCGTATAATTACACAGTAAAAGAATCTATATGTCTAGGTCTCTTTTGATTCATCTCTCCGCTTTCAACTTGTCTAATGCTCACAAAAACCGAAATAATTGATAATATATGCGCGACCAAAGTAATTTTTAGGTGTCGAATCGTGCAGACTGGAGGACGCGGAGAATTATCAGGTTTTCGTAGGCAGCGTCGTGCAACGATTGAAGATGGTTTACGCGGATCGAAGGTATCCAGTTGAACATAGCAAGATGTGCACAGAGATATAACGTAGGTTGTTATATATGAATATTAATTATGCATATATATATAATATATATATATATATAATAATATATATATATATAATATAATAGGCCGATGTTATTGCCACTTATTTAAGTGCGTCCAAACACAAAAATTTTCGCGTTAGCCGCACTTATAAGTGTGTCCAAGATGCATATAGCTCCATTAGGCCCAAACCTTATTTTTTAAGTGTACTTTCTAAAAACCCGGAACTGGAATTCAACTGGCACGGCGAGCGGCATTTATATATCTTATTATCCGCACGTAATCAAAATAGGTGTGGCCAAGGGAAAAATTCAGCACTGGCCACACTTATAAGTGCGGCCAAAGGAAAAATTCAGGGCATTATCCGCACGGAATCAAAATAAGTGTGGCCAAGGAAAAAATTCAGCACTGGCCACACTTATAAATGCGAATAGTCACTTCCAACATTTATTATATATAGAATTATTGTGCAGATTATGCAAAAATAGTATTTATTATCTCTTTAAAGACCAGGTCCTGTCAGCCTGGGCAACATTGCCAGATAGTCTATATATATATGCTATCAGAGTCAATCACCCCTGATTAGTTCTTCACTTTTCGTTTTCCAAGTTCATATAAACTAGAGATTAATTCGTGCACATGAAGATTCTTAGTACGCCAGTCACGCCGGCGCGTGCGCCTGGTAGTGATACGTGAACACGGAGAATCAACATGGTTTTTCGAAGGCAAGTGTCGTGCACCGCTCGCGAACAGTCGAACACATTTTTAAAGTAGGTCTTATTTTATTATACCTATGGCAGCAGATAGTGTTATGAATTCTACGGTTAGGTGAAATCTGCTGCGTGTTTTCTAGCATCATTTACCGATATGATGGCAGGGTACTAGATTCGTGTTGTATAGTGTATGATACTATGGTATAGATATTGATGCGCTGACACGCTGCACTATTGAGGAGAAGCTATATGGGTGTATTATAGCGTTTTATAGTGAGAATGGAAAGAAAGCTCTAATTAATTTGACCTAGGATAATTCGCAGAGATGTATTACCAAACGAAATTTTAAAAATCCATTTTGTTGGTAACTCGGCTGTCCTGTAGAATATCTTGCATGGACGTCGCGTCACTTCATGTATAAGGTGATCATTTAGAGCAAGATGAGAGGAGAGGGAGAGAGAAAGAAAGATGAGAGAGAGCGCGGAGAGAAAGAAAGAGAGAGAGAGAGCGCGAGAGACAGATGTGCGAGGGCGAGCGAGCGGATCGAGCCGAGGAGGGGGAGAGATAGTGCAGAACCCATGCAGATCAGAGAGAGAGAGAGAGAGCAGAGCGAGAGATTGATAGAAGAGAAATGGAGAGATGATAAAGAGAGAGAGAGAGAGAGAGAAGAGAGAGAGAGAGAGAGAGAGAGAGAGAGAGAGATGAAGAGAGAAGAGGTAGACAGAGAGAGGAAGAGAGATCAGCGAGAGAGAGAGCAGAGAGAGGGGCGAGCGGAGAAAAGAGAAGAGTGAGGGCGAGAGATAAGTCGAGAGAGCGAAGAGAGGCGAGAAAGAGCAGTAGTGTGAGGAGAAGAGAAAGAGAGAAAGAGAGCGAGAGAGAGAGAGAGAGAGAGAGGCGCGCGCGCCACGCCGACACACGCACAACGCGCAGGCAGCGCCACGCACACAACACACACATACACACAAACCACACACACACCCACCCACACACACAACGCACACACACACACACACACACACACACACACACACACACACACACACCAAGCCACACAAATCCCAGTCAACACGACACACACCACTCACTCACACAGCACACGTCACTACCACACNAGATAGATAGATAGATAGATAGATAGATAGATAGATAGATAGATAGATAGATAAATGGATAGATAGATAGATAGATAGATAGATAGATAGATAGATAGATAGATAGATAGATAGATAGATAGATAGAGAGAGCGACAGAGAGGAGGAAAGTGTAAGCGAACGAGCGAACGAGAGAGGTGGAGATAGATAGACATGAAGTGTGAGTGAGAGAGAGAGAGCCAGAGAGAGAGAGAGAGAGAAGAGAGAGAGAGAGAGAGAGAGAGAGAGAGAGAGAGAGGAGAGAGAGAGGAGAGTAGTAGAGAGAGAGAGAGAGAGAGAGAGAGAGAGAGAGAGAGGAGAGAGAGAGAGAGAGAGAGA
>NW_014580872.1:3338-7195 GCF_000485595.1 Priapulus caudatus
ATATATATATATATATATATATATATATATATCATAATCCAAGGAGTAATGCAAGGAGATGTGCACACACACACACAGCTGCTGGTGGCCAATCCCTTTTCTCAGTTTACCTGTCTGAATATCACTCTGAAAGTATTATCATACCCATGACCCATCCCACTAGACCTATCCTATACACATGGTTCGCATAGCTAATGCTACAGATTTTTGCGGTGTGTTTTTTTGCAAGAACTTAAATGGTATTTTTTTCAACGGCGATGAGTTTTGGAGAATACAAGCTTTGTGCCATCGTAATTCTACGATCAACGATTAGCGAAGAAACTCTTGCTTGAAGAAACAAATTCTATTTCACATGAGACGCAAAAGAATTTCAAGAACTTTCTAAGACTAAATATATCAATAGCCTTTTTTCCAAGACTTTCCAAGATTTTCCAGGAACATAGCCTATTTTCAATGCGTTTCCAGGACCGCAGATTTTCCAGGACCACAGCCTATTTTCCAGGAATTTCCACAACTAGAAAATAGACAGTTTAACATTCCAGAACTTTCAGTTCACACGTTTCTCTCAAAGTTTCACAAGTCCGTTTCACAAGCACGATCTCCGTACACAAGCTAACCCTGGCATTGCTAACATTGACCGCTAGCTACATCCTATTAGGGGGCAAATACATATGCTAACCCATCTCTAACATTAACCGGCGCTAGCTGCATCCCAAGCGGGGATAAACACATCTGTATAGCAAGTTCAACCATGTTTACAAACCTAGAAAATAGACACTTTATCATTCTAATTCCTAGCACTTTCCTAGTTTCACAGTTTCACCGGGTGAACACCGGTATACATGCTAACCCATCTCTAACATTGACGGCTACTCTACATCCCAAGGGGATAAAGACATCTGCATAGCAACCCTGGCGACACGACTTCAGCTTCAGCTGCTGCTGCTGCCGCCGCATCCGTAACTGCGGGACACGTCGATAAAAAAAAGAAGCGATGTAAAAGAGGTGTTTATTATGGGCCACAGCAGAGGCTGGCTGGCTGGCTGGCAGGCCATTAGATCTGGAATGCTCTACCATCAGCCATGTGAGTAAATATTTATGGAGATGAGGCGGCAGTTGCACCCCCGCGCAGCAGCAACAATGCAGGCGAAGGGATGGGATAGGATAGGATAAAATAGGATAGGATAGGATAGGATGGGATAGGATGGGATGGGATGGGATAGGATGGGATAGGATAGGATAGGATAGAATGGGATGGGATAGGATGGGATGGGATAGGATGGGATAGGATAGGATAGGATGGGATAGGATGGGATAGGATAGGATAGGATAGGATAGAATAGGATAGGATAGGACAGAATAGGATAGGATAGCATAGCATAGCATAGGATAGTATAGGATAGAATAGGACAGAATAGGATAGGATGGGACAGAATAGGATAGGATGGGACAGAATAGGATAGGATAGCATAGCATAGCATAGGATAGTATAGGATAGAATAGGATAGGATAGGATAGCATAGCATAGCATAGGATATGATAGTATAGTATAGCATATGCTGGGATAGTATAGCATATGATGGGATAGTATAGCATATGATGGGATAGTATAGCATATGATGGGATAGTATAATAGCATATGATATGATAGTATAGGATGAGATGGATGCTGAGCCACGGAGATGAATGTTATTGCTACGGGGAATCGCACACATAGGCAGCTATATCTGGTTACCACTAGCTCTGCGGGGAGTCGGATTTCACAGAGGGATGATTATCAGGAAGTCGTGCTCTCTCTTCTCCCAAACATTGCTAACTACGTGTTGTTCCCTCCCAATGTTGCTTACAACGTTCTGACATCTTTAAATGTTGCTTACAACGTTCTGTCTCCTCCCAATGTTGCTTACAACGTTCTGTCTCCTCACATTGATGCTTGCAACGTTTTGTTGCCTTCAAATGTTGTTTGTTGTAAGCAACATTGGAAGGAGACAGAACGTTGTATTCTGTCTCCTTCCAATGTTGCTTACAACGTTCTGTCTTCTCACATTGATGCTTGCAACGTTTTGTTGCCTCCAAATGTTGTTTACACCGTTCTGTGGCCTCCCAATGTTTCTTACAACGTTCTGCCACCTCTAAATAATGCTCAACATATGTTGTCTCCTTCCAATGTTGCTTACAACGTTCTGTCTCCTCCCAATGTTGCTTACAGCGTTCTGTCTTCTCACAGTGTTGCTTACAACGTTCTGTCTCCTCCCAATGTTGCTTACAACGTTCTGTCTCCTCCCAATGTTGCTTACAACGTTCTGTCTCCTTCCAATGTTGCTTACAACGTGCTGTCTCCTACCAATGTTGTTTACACCGTTCTATATCCTACCAATGTTGTTTAAAACGTTCTGACACCTCCAAATATTCCTTACAACATTTTGCCTTCTCTAAACAGGTGACCTGTCACTGTAACCTATAAAACATGATGGTTCACGATTAACAGTGAAGGCTGATTGACTGGATCATGTGCCGCCATATCGGATTTCCTTCAAATCTAGGAGCAGCAAGTAAAATCAGTTCCTGCCAGCAAAATCAACAAGCTTGATCTGGATCAGTGATCTATCGAACCAAATGATCTGGATCAGTGATCTATCCAATCAAATGATCTGGATCAGCGATCTATCCAACCAAATGCGCAAGATCATTAGATCAGTCTGCTGCAGATGACAAAAAATCTTCAACAAAATTCAACAAAAAATATTCGCCATGTTATCTTGTTTTTACTTCCTCTTGCGTTACTCTTGCCCTTTCTTTCTTTTCATAACGACTTCATCCACCCCTCGCTCGTGCTCCTACGAAAGCAAAGCACTTTTTTGTCGGCGCAATTTTTCTACTTCGCTGTCATGGAGATAATTACTAAGGAAATGCATTACCATGAACCGGAACGCTGACAGTGAGTAAGAGAGAGATGTGAGTCACGATCATCGGAGTGTAGCGTTGAAGTTACATCAAGATTCATCATCATCATCATCATCATCATCATCATCATCATCATCATCATCATCATCATCATCATCATCATCATCATCATCATCATCATCATCATCATCATCATCATCATCATCATCATCATCATCAGCATCGTGGGCTTATATATGATTTATGATGAGCTATATAGTCTACAAGGCTGGTCTGGCTATACGCACTCTTAGCTCTAGAACTTTAGCCCTTCGGTCTGCCACAGGCATGTGGCACAGCGAAGGGAGTATAGTTCTAGAGCTACTCCTCTCTATGCTCGTCCCAGCCTGTGACAGAGCGAAGGGCTATAGTTCTAGAGCTACTCCTCTCTATGCTCGTCCCAGCCTGTGACAGAGCGAAGGGCTATAGTTCTAGAGCTACAGACACTGCTACCACCCCCACACACAAATCTTATCATTCCGACTCATTCGCACTCTTAGAGGAATATACTACAGCGTTCTTTAGATAACGAAGGATGCAGCTCGTACCTCCCTCCCTGTGGCTGTAGCTGATAACTTAAGTAATTAATAGATTAATTAATTTAATAAATTAAGTATATATAAGTAAGTTAATAACTTATCAGCTATCGGTTGATATTGTGTAGCGGCCACGTTTTAGTATTGTTTCAACTACTACTGCTGCTGTTGCTGCTGCAGCTGCTGTTGTTGTGGTCGTTGTTGTTGTTGTTGTTGTTGTTGTTGATGATGATGATGATGATGATGATGATGATGATGATGATGATGATGATGATGTTACTACTACTAACAATGCTGCTATTGCTACTGCTGCTGCTGTTGTTGTTGTTGTTGTTGTTGTTGTTGTTGTTGTTGTTGTTGTTGTTGTTGTTGTTGTTG
>NW_014580872.1:7205-9148 GCF_000485595.1 Priapulus caudatus
CACACACACACACACACACACACACGCGCGCACTCTCTCTCTCTCTCTCTCTTCTTCTTCTTCTTCTTCTTCTTTTTCTATCTCTCTCTGTCTCTCTCTCTCGCGCGTGCGCTCTCTCTCGCTCTCATTCTCTCTCCCCCCTCTCTCCCGCTTGCCTCGGGCCGGGGGGGGGGGAGGCAGCTTTTCAGCATGGTCGCCCCCACGGAATATCCCTCTCGCGTCGCGTGTGAGTGAACTTTCTCCCCTCGCTACCTGGCTACCTGGCTACCTGCCTGCTTGCACATCGCAACGAGCTCCCATCGCGACAAGTAGTAGTAGTATTAGTAGTAGCAGTATCATCACTTCACCTGCAGAGGAGCCGCCTGCACAGCGAGAGTGACTGTAAGCTAATGATAATGTCAAGCTAACCTCTATATTGTACTATGTATGTAAGCTAATGCTAACCTCTATATTGTACTAGATGCACTGTACTGTACGGTACTATCTGTACTATACTGTACGGTACTGTATTGTACGGTACTATCTGTACTATACTATACGGTACTGTATTGTACGGTACTATCTGTACTGTACTGTACTGTACAGTACAGTACTAGCTGTGTTATACCTAGCTCTAGAACTATAGCCCTTCGCTCTGCCACAGGCTGCCACAGGCACGCTCTGCCACAGGCACTGCCCTGTGGCAGAGCGAAGGGCTATAGAACTTTCTAGAGCTATGTTATACCGTAATAGCTGTACTATAATGTACTGTACAGTACTATCTGTGTTATACGGTACTAGTTGTATTATAATGTGCTACCTGTACTATACTACAGTCTACTAACTGTAACATATTGTACTAGCTGCACTGCACTTTAGCTGAGAGGGTCTATGTCCCCCAGCGTACTGCCGGAACGTACCCTGGTACCAGAGCATATAAATCAACGTGATTTATATGCTCTGCGGGTACTATATAATATGCCGCACCGTACCTCGCCTACTCCACTAACGAGTCTAGGGAGTCGCCTACGCCTACTCCCTAACCCTAACCCTAACCATATCAGATAGTGACCAGGGTACGTTCCGGTATACCGGACCGTACCCAGGGTACGTTCCGGCCGTACCCTGGGGGACATAGACCCTGCAGCACTAGCTGCACTGCCCGTATTGTCTGCACTGCATGTAATCAAGAGCGTATAAAGAAGGTTGTTTATACACTAAGAGCCTTCTTTATGCGCTCTTGATGTAATGGTGCGTGCATGCGACTGCTGCTACTGCAGATCAGTGGTTACTTGTGTGTAGTACTGTGTACAGTGTACACGAGCAACAAACGTGATACGGTCCGGGAGTAACCAACCAACCCCACCAGCCAGCCATAACGTTATCTACCCGCCCACAGGTACTTGCAGCGTTTCAATAAAATAAAATGCTAAATAAATACGAAATCTATTTCCTAGCAAAGTCTTAATGTTTCTCTACTCTCTTTCGCCTATTATTGCCGACAGTTTCCTGTAAATGCCGTGCAAATGCTCCTCTGCAACACACACATGTACACCGCGCGCACGCTGCCGCACACTGACACATGCGCGGCATTTACAGGGAATTGACTTTGGTAGTAAATACATTTCGTGTTTGTTTAGCATGATCTTTTCTTGAAACGCTCCAAGTGCCTGTGTACCTGCCTGCCTGCCTACCTGGCTGCCTGCCTACTTGTCAGGTGATACAGCGTGTACCTGCCAATTATCCATGCACACGGTGACCACACCACTGTGCTAGCCGGTCTCTCTACTCCCTGATCTCGCTCTCTCTCTCTCTCTCTCGCTCTCTCGCTCTCTCGCTATCTCTCTCTCTCTCTCTCTGTCGCTCTCGCTCTCTCTTTCTCTCTCTCTCTCTATCTATCTCTCTCTGTCTCCTCTCCCCCTTCTCTCTATCTCTCTCTCTCTCTCTCTCTCTCTCTCTCTCTC
>NW_014580872.1:9823-13906 GCF_000485595.1 Priapulus caudatus
TCTCTCTCTCTCTCTCTCTCTCTCTCTCTCTCTCTCTCTCTCTCTTTGACAGGACACCTCAGCGTCGCACACACGGTCTCTGCACATTTCATCGCTCCGTACTTCCCCGGGGGAGAGCCACCCCACATTCCCTCCCATCCACTCACTCACTCACACACTCTCTCTCTATCTCTTTGACAGGACTCCTCAGCGTCGCACACACGGTCTCTCACATTTCATCGCTCCGTACTTCCCGGGGGAAAAGCCACCCAACATTCCCTGCCATCCATTCACTCACTCACTCACTCTCTCTCTCTATCTCTTTGACAGGACACCTCAGCATCGCACACACGATCTCTGCACATTTCATCACTCCGTACTTCCCGGGGGAAAGCCACCCCACATTCCCTCCCATCCACTCACTCACTGACACTCTCTCTCTATCTCTTTGACAGGACACCTCAGCGTCGCACACACGGTATCTGCACATTTCATCGCTCCGTACTTCCCGGGGGAGAGCCACCCCACATTCCCTCCCATCCACTCACTCTCTCACTCACTCACTCTCTCTCTCTATCTCTTTGACAGGACACCTCAGCGTCGCACACACGGTCTCTGCACATTTCATCGCTCCGTACTTCCCGGGGAGAACTCTCATCCAAGATGCGGCAGCCGCTCGAACATCTTCTTCTTCCGGCCATCTGCCTCGCGATGCTCCTGTCCTCTGATGCTGCGGGCTGTACTGATGCTGCGAGCTCGGAAGAGAAACCGGCGGCGTGTGGTACTGATGCTGCTGCGGATGAGGATGCTGCGGGAGGAGGAGGACAGACGTGCAGTCAGCGAGAGCGGGAGTCGTGCCCGCGTCCCGACATAGACCCGTCCGGCTACCTCATCTTCTGTCTGTGCATGGGAAGATTCGGCAACAAGGTCGACCACTTCCTCGGCGGGCTGGCGTGGGCGAAGCGCGTAAACCGCACCCTGGTGCTGCCGCCGTGGTTAAGCGCAGAGGGCAGCGCCCCCTACGAAACCCTTTTTAGCGTCGACGCCGTGCGCCGCTACCATCGCGTCATCACCGCCGACGACTTCATGCGCCAGGTGGCGCCGCTCGTGTGGCCGCCGGAGAAGCGCGTCGGCATGTGCTACGTGCGTAACCACGGCGACGACTGCAAGATGGTGCACGGGCAGCCGTTCGGCAGCTTCTGGCGCGCGCTCGGAATCGAGTTCGTCCGCGAGATCCCGTACACGTTCACCTACCACGCGACGGACGCCTTCAACGCCACCTTCCCGCCGTCGCGCTACCCCATCCTCGCCCTCAAGGGGGCGCCGGCGTCCTACCCCGTGAACGCTGGCCACCGCGACCTGCAGCGCCACCTGGTGTGGTCCGACGAGATGGCGGCGGAAGGCCGCGCGCACGTGCTCCGCCTCTTCGGCGGACACCGTTTCGTCGGCGTGCACCTGAGGAACAACTACGACTGGGAGCGCGCGTGCGCGGGCGTGCACCGCTACACCAACTACATGTCGTCATCGCAGTGCCTCGGCGACCGGCCGCCCGTCGGCGCGGTAACGGCGGAGATGTGCCTGCCGTCGCCGGCGGAGGTCGTGCGTGCGACGCGGCGCGCGGCGATCGCAGCCGACGCGAAGTTCGTCTACGTCGCGTCCGACCGCGATCCGATGCTCGCCGCGCTGCGCGAGGGGCTGGCCGACCTCTCTGCGCAGGTGGTGCACCTCGACAGAAAGGTCGCGCCGGTGCGGACGGAGGTCGACCTGGTCGTGCTCGCGATGGCGGACCACTTCGTCGGAAACTGCGTCTCGTCGTTCACGGCCTTTGTGAAGAGGGAGCGAGACGTCCGCGGGAAACCGTCGTCGTTCTTCGGAATCGACGAGTGAGTGAGTGAGTGAGTGAGTGAGTGAGGTACGGTCGTCCGCTCGACAAAGACTCATTATGTCATCTAACGAGGTCATCTAACGAAGACATTTAACGAAGACATCTGTCGCTGACTCAGCGAAGACATCTAATACCAATGTTGTTTACACCGTTCTATATCCTACCAATGTTGTTTAAAACGTTCTGACACCTCCAAATATTCCTTACAACATTTTGCCTTCTCTAAACAGGTGACCTGTCACTGTAACCTATAAAACATGATGGTTCACGATTAACAGTGAAGGCTGATTGACTGGATCATGTGCCGCCATATCGGATTTCCTTCAAATCTAGGAGCAGCAAGTAAAATCAGTTCCTGCCAGCAAAATCAACAAGCTTGATCTGGATCAGTGATCTATCGAACCAAATGATCTGGATCAGTGATCTATCCAATCAAATGATCTGGATCAGCGATCTATCCAACCAAATGCGCAAGATCATTAGATCAGTCTGCTGCAGATGACAAAAAATCTTCAACAAAATTCAACAAAAAATATTCGCCATGTTATCTTGTTTTTACTTCCTCTTGCGTTACTCTTGCCCTTTCTTTCTTTTCATAACGACTTCATCCACCCCTCGCTCGTGCTCCTACGAAAGCAAAGCACTTTTTTGTCGGCGCAATTTTTCTACTTCGCTGTCATGGAGATAATTACTAAGGAAATGCATTACCATGAACCGGAACGCTGACAGTGAGTAAGAGAGAGATGTGAGTCACGATCATCGGAGTGTAGCGTTGAAGTTACACCAAGATTCATCATCATCGTCATTATCATCATCATGATCATCATCATCATGATCATCATCATCATCATCATCATCACCATCATCATCATCATCATCATCATCATCATCATCATCATCATCATCATCATCATCATCATCATCATCATCATCATGAGCATCGTGGGCTTATATATGATTTATGATGAGCTATATAGTCTACAAGGCTGGTCTGGCTATACGCACTCTTAGCTCTAGAACTTTAGCCCTTCGGTCTGCCACAGGCATGTGGCACAGCGAAGGGAGTATAGTTCTAGAGCNTATTATCAGTCGCGATACGTGCTTAGAAGGCACACACAAGCATCAGAACACAAACAAGCATAGAAGAGACAATAACAGTACCAGAACCAAATCTGGAAAATAAAATTTTCTACTTTTTATGCGATTTTTTTTAAACAACCGTTTTTTACAATTTTACCGGTTTTTACCAATTACCTAACACATTTTATTGTCGCTATCGCAATTGTGACATACGTAGGCGATTGAAACTCGATCGGTGCACAAGACATGTGACCAACCTTTGCATTGGACACACTGTACCCATTCATCACCTGCTTTAGAACGTGAATAGCTCTCTGTGCACACTAGACAAATTACGTCCTCATCATCTTCGTCGGCTTCGTCATCGTCATGGCGATTAAACAGTGATTTAGCCGGTCCCTTCTCTTTGGATGTTCCAGGTGTAGGTCCTCCCTTAGCCGGTCCCTTCCCTTTTTTTGTCTTCGGTATTATTTTCTTCTTTTTCCGGTTATTTTCCTCTTCTTCTAGGGCTGACTTCTAGGTGTGTCCTTTAAGATGGCGCTATGTCTCTTTTTCTGGTACCTGCTTTTTTCGTTCTGGGTTCAGTTACCTTAGGTAGAGGTCTTATATCACTGGGTGTTACTACAGGGCTTTGAATCCGGTTCGGTACATGTGTAGGAGTGGTAGGAGGGGAGGTAGTAGCTGCTACAGGGGTCTCGGAAGAGTCTGAGTCGACAGCAGCTGCCTGTCCGGTATTCTCTACTTTGCAGTAATGAGCTCCACCACCGCTACCGTACAAGGCAACTTCGACTACTGTATTGTCTCGGAGTCTATCGGTGCCTCTGGGGCGATGCTCTTGACAGGTAACGTTTTCGTTAATTACACTGTAGATGTCAATCCCAATTGACATATCGTTACACAAGGCGTCGATTATTAGATCACATGTATTAGTGTTATACTCCTAGAGAACAACGTAACGCCGTAATTCCTCCATCACGTTTTCACCGGCACTGAACTGACGATAGAAATCAATATTCTCTTCAACTTCCGCCAACAACTTATCGGAAATCGCGTCTTTATCTATAACCTCTAGACTTTGAAGAACTGCCTCTATGAGACAATGTCCATCGCCTCTAATTTCGGTGATTGTTTTACCGAGC
>NW_014580873.1:0-8827 GCF_000485595.1 Priapulus caudatus
GTCTCGTTCATCTCTTGCGTTCTTGTTCCGTTCGTGTGACTGCATCCTTCTCTTCCTTCGTCGGAATCTATTCTTTCTTTCTCGTCCTTCTCCTCTCCGTTGATAAGCCTTGACGACGCGGCGTCAGCAACAGTCCTCCTTCTCCACGATCTCCAGCCGATCCTCGTCGCCATCGTCATCGTCGTCGGCGCTAGCGCAGTCTGCATGGCTCCCATCTCATCACCAGAACTCGCTCTTTCCGTCCCTCTCTTTCTCTCTCGCTCTCCGTCATTCTTCCTCTGTACGTACGTTACACACGTGTAACACGTACCGTAACGTATACGTACGTACGTAACGTGTAACGTGTAACGTGTAACGTATAACGTGTAACGTTACGTACGTTACGTAACGTTACGTAACGTAACGTACGTAACGTAACGTACGTAACGTTACACGTACACGTAACACGTACGTTACGTATACGTGTAACGTGTAAGTGTAACGTGTACGTGTAACGTGTACGTGTACGTGTACGTACGTGTAACACACGTTACAGTAGGATTCATTCTACAATTCTCCAAATCAGTCGAATTTTCTCTATAGGACGATGCAGAAGTGGGGGAGCCGCTTAGACGGCAGCTGCTGCTGAAGGTGCTAAGCAGCCTTACCTGGCAAGAGATGATTAATGCCAGCACAGAGATGGACACCATGATCATAAGCTGCTATTTCAACGGCATCAAGTGCAATATGGAGAAGTAAGTCAACACAGGGGTACCTCGCGTACAACAGTAGTGGGTTGTGTTTGATAACTGAAAAAATAAAGGCAACGCCAATACGATATAACTGCAATATACCAACAACAACAACAACAACAACAACAACAACAACAACAACAACAACAACAACAACAACAACAACCACAGCAAACCAACAAACAACTATTAACTATAACTGTAATTCTATAACAAAAACTTTAGTCTTACCAAAGTCTTAAAATAATTAAGACTGTCGCGAACCAGCTAGACATATTAAATAAAAGTTATATTAATAAAAGACATATTAAATAAAAGACTTCATTGTGTATTATTGTATAGTCGATATCTCTTTTATAGGGACTTTAAGCTGCATCTCTCCACCGATTACGGTAACTGTTTCACCTTTAACTACGCTTCTGATAACTTACGATACCTCGTGAAGCAGGGCGGAGCCACTAGAGGTAAGCAAATTCATATATTAGCCTACCTGGTTTAATAAATAATCATTAATCTGCGAGCAATATGGAGGATTATAACACTCGCAGATATTTCCGTCTATGCCGCCTCCTCTGCGCTACGCGACAATTCGTGTGCACCTGATGTAACCTTGTCGCTACCAACAATGCACGAGCTACATGTATCGAGAATGTCACACAAAATCTACAATAAGCATGTTTATAGACGCCATTTTAATTTTTACGACAACATATGCCTTATTATTGCTAATTATTCATAACAGTGTTCCTCTGCCATATAATGGTTGTGCCGTTGATATTTACCTTTCTACCGCGGCAGGAAGCGGGATATGGTGCGTTCACAATTAATTTGTCTGATCTGTAAAGGTTGTGGTCTAATACGCATACACCATTTGCTTAATCCATTATTCAACAGTCAACACCACACACGCACATACATTATATACATGCATACATACACACATGCGTGCGGAGAGAGAGAGAGAGAGAGAGAGAGAGAGAGAGAGAGAGATAAACCCACGCACAAATGCACGCGCGCACGCACCCCTAAACACACGCACGCACGCACGCACGCGGTTTACAGAATGCGCGCATAAACGTGTATTTCTTACCTTGGATGTCAGCGGTGGGTGACTGATGATCATACCGTTGCAGGGCTGACGTTGACGATATTCGTCGACCAGCTGAACTACGTGTCCGGCCTTACGGAAGCTGCCGGAGCCAGAATCAGCGTGCACGAACCCGGCCACTCACCGTTCATCGTCGAGAACGGCATAGACGTACCCGTCGGCACCAGGACGTCGATCGGTGTCACCCAGGTGGACATTTTAACAGAGGACCCGAAAGCATAAATCCGCTGCGATAGTTTCCGGGAGTTGGGGGAGAATAGTTGACGCCATCTTGAAAAGAAATAGTTAGCGATGAACGAGTTTTAGTTTTGTTTTAGTTGCTCTAGTTAGTTAGTCTAGTTTAGTTATAATTTTAACTGTAAACTGGTTCATATTGAAATATATCCTAATTTTTTTAGATTTTTTTTTATCCTGAATGTGCGTCACATTCAGCGATGGGTGCAGTGTTCCGGGATTTTAGCCGGAGTGTGAGCTACGAGCAGGCCAGAGCCTCTACATCAGCTGTATATCGTGGCTTATACCCACACCACACACAGTAACAGATAACACCCGGTGAAGCGCACGTCCGAATTGTAATATTTATGTCGTATAAGAGGCAACATGGCGGACAGTCTAGGCAGACAAGACAATCTGTTTACTTTATAGTTTGCGCGTGTTTACGTCCTACGTAATTTCTATGGGTTAGTACCGACAGTTACAGTGAGATGATATACGCTCTAGCCGCATAACATGTGTACTATGACGTAACGTACGTTGACCCTGAAGCTGTTATACGAAAAAAAGCATTTCTTTAAAAATGTGGGAATTGCTTTGACTGCTGTCGTAATATGCAAGCTACCAGTTGTTCAGTAGACACACGTTTGAGTTCTACAATGTATTATTATGTTGCTGTTGCTGCTGTTGCAGGGAAAAATTCAGCGGCTCAAATACCCGTATGACAGCAACTGTACGGACGGTGATGAGCCAGAAGATGAGAAATCGTACTTCGGTGAAGAATTCGCGTACTCCCTCAAAGTAGGACTGGATCATCTATATATCTCTATTCCACATATTTTCTCACCCTAGTGATGCCTCATTGTACATCGTCACTTCGTTTCTATGATAGTCAGTTATTGCTGTAGCGCAAAACCTGTATATAACAGTATATCATATTATTTTATTATTATTTTATTATTTATATTAACAGCTGACTTACTAACAATTGAGTATTGAGCATTGAGTATTGAGTTGTATGTGACTTGCTGGCGCTGCTGTTGCCTACTACTATAACAACCAACATCATCACTTGTTGGAGGCGGAATACACCGCAGCTATTTCTCAAACCCATACTATGGATGCTTGCATGTTCGCCGCGCTCTTTGATATGAGGCTCTTCGCACCTCTTTTCCAATCACTGACGTTTGCGATTTTCAATAACTCTCTATCATTCCGTGCCGTTAAAAGTGGCATCCTCATTATATAATGTGAAAGGTAATGTCTATATCTCAGTGCTATAGAGAAATACTTGTGATTAGTGACTATCATCTATTCAAGGGTTGTGTGTTTGCGTGCGCCAAGTCACGAATTATGGACGAATGCGATTGTATACCTTACCAGTACGTCGATCTTGATGACACGTCAAGTAGATTATGCAACACTGCTAGTAAGTATCGTTTACACATAATCGCGTCTACGACTAGCGGCCATTGACTGCTGCAATTTATATTATTCTCTGTTTATCTCTGAGACTGCTTCTCTATAAGATACTCTTTATGCGGCGGGGTTATAGCTTCTCAATACCATATTCTCTGTCTAGCGGGGATATATTATTCTCAATACCATATTTTCCTTCTAGCGCTGCGGTCTATATTATTCTCACATACCATATTCTCTTATCTAGCGGCGGTCTATATATTTCATTTCAATACCATATTTCCTTTAGCGGTGGGTCTGATATTATTCTCTACCTATTCTCTTCTAGCGGGGTCCTATTTTATTCTCATACCTTTTCTTCTAGCGAGGTTTATATTTTCCTCAAATACATTTCTCTTTTAGCGGTGTATATATATTATTCTAATACAGATATTCTCTCTAGCGCGCGCCTCAATTCTTTCTGACTTCCTTGTTACTCATTACTAGCGGGTTTTGCATTTTGCTAGTCTCTCGCTGACGTTATGAGCTATGGTGCTGGTTAGTGCCGTGTGCGGTGGCGCTGTTCGCGCAACGGGATGTCGCGTGCGCTGCGCGCGCCCATTGTGTCGTATAATTTATTAGTAGTGATATATATATGCTGTGTGCTGAGCCCCCCGTCGTCACGGGAAGGTGCGCGATACGCGCTAAGTATCGGCGCGTGTGCGCCTATGGTGTTGTGATGTGTGTGTGCGCTTGCGCAGCGCGCCGGCGGTGCTCTGCATGGAGCACGCATGTGTGTGGGTGTGTTGAGACACGACGCGATGGTGTGTGGCGCGGTGTGCCCAGTGGGACCCAGACTTTTGTGTGTGTGTGCGTGTGTGGTGTGCGTGACACTGTGGCCGTGCGTGTGTGTGTGGTGTGTGTGGTGTGATGTGTTAGTGTGTGCGTGATGTGGGTGTGTGTACTTGTGTGGTACGTTAGTGTGCGATTGCGCTGGTTGCCTGTGTTGCGCATTGCCTCATAGACCTGAATCTGGCGCCACATGTAATTTTGACGGCTTTCTGTACTCATCGGGGCCTTAACTCATCATTTCCGCAGTTGCCATTCACCCACCGAATCCACCATTTTGTGGTTTTGATATTCCTTGTTGCGCTTTGTACGGCTACTCAAAGCAATTTGTTAGTTATTGTGATCACATGGAAGTCATGCTCAAGTGCGAAACTCTTTCCTAAATAGACATGAATAACTCTCGCTGGGACAAATTGTGTAGCCTTATGGCAACTCAAACAACAGTCATATTGTTGTAACGTACGGTTTCGGTACATAATGCAATATTCAGCATTATTATTATTTTCGGGGTGCTATAGAAGCGAGTGTGGTTGTCTTTGCGGTGTCTATGCTCCGATGGTTATTATCAGTCGGCATTCCGATTTTTTTGTTTCGCGTCTGTCCGGTGTGCATTTGCGCGGTTAGGATGCCTTTACACTGATAGTTGAGACCAACACTTCGTGTGTCGCGTGCAAAGTAAACGCAATCTCTTTGTTTATTTTACTTCTCTGTCTAAGCAATTCTCGTTTACCATTTGAGAAATCATCTGTTAGAAAATGTTTCCCAGAAAATTATTATATTTAATAAATACTATATGGAATTTTCTATTTAATTCTATTAAAATGTAAGGGACATTGCCTAAGCCGAAAGCGATCCTTCGCTAGTCTGGGTTTACACTGAAGCTTTGTGTTCTGTGTCTTGTGCCGTGCGATTGCCGTTGTACACCTGTGCATTTCGACACTGACATCGCAACCGCAGTTTGCACGTCGACGATCGGATGCAGCTAGTTGGGGATTAGACTTGTTTCTAATCGCATTCCTCGGCATTCGGCACTCCGGCAGATTCGGCAATTCGCCAACTAAGTGTTGCGTGTAACCCAGCGCTTATGTTCATTCTGAAATTGTCACTTGTTTGCGTGCGTTTTCGTCGACGTATCGAGTGTTGACAATTTCATCAGCACTGTACTCGCGGCAGACATCATTACGGAGCGTTAGTACCATTGCTTCAGCTTTCATTATAACATTTCAAGTCCTGTACTGCTACTTTCACTCACTGATTCGCACACGATAATCACCGCCATTATTGCCTCGCGTAACTCGAATATGGCTGTCTGTCTTTTGTTTGAATACGGGCCGACTTTAGGCGAGCAATATTTCTCGGCACGCTTTGTTACTTCGTGTTAATTGTTACTTGTTCATTAGAGCCGCTTATATGTTCCGTGTTTAATTTGCATGGACTCATTGCCTGACATGGCGTAGAGGAAGGTCTTGCGTGCGCAGGGACATGGCAGTGTGGCTCGACACCTCAGCGAGTCGTGCATTGAAAAGTGGTTCTGGTGCCGCATTGGGGGGTTCTTATAGGAAATCGTACTGTACGATGCGTTCCTATGATTCCCGAGACTTCGGTTGACAGCACATATTTCTGCCCAGTAGACGCCGGAAGGTGTGCGATTTATTTCGTATTTGATCGCCGGCGATTAGTCGGCTTGTAAGTCATACACTTGCCGTTATATCGGCCGACACAATAAAATCTTGAATCACACCGCGGATTTATCTGTGCCGCTCGTGGAGTTGAAGCGGTATATCTCGAATTGCCTCCTTTAGGCCGCATCGCCCTTTGTTATATGTGCTATTACATGCTCAACTCAATCGATTTTTCGCAAATGCGTGCCGAACTTCAGTATATTCCTAGCATCGGAGTATATTTGGTGTGAACCTCTCGAGGTACAGCGTTTACCTGTAGTGTATTATGTGGTGACTCTAAATAAGGTAGATATTACTCACTTAATGCATTTTATTTAGTTGTCGTGTAACTAATGTACATTTTATATCTATGATGACACTCTTTTTCTAGATCCAACTTTCTTCAGATCCAGTGCTTTATTATTAAAGATATTGAGTTCAGAGAACAAAAATGCAGAAGGCATACACGTTAGTAGCATAACAGGTGGCGTAACGAGAACTGTAAGCGCATCAGAACGGCACTGTCATCTCAAGGAGCGGATGCTTTTATCAGCGTTCTATATATATATTATATTGGTTTCTTATTTTTATATGTTTACTTATATCATAGCTGCTGGCAAGCTGCGCTGTGATTATTTATAACAGGGTGCAGCTTGTTCGCTGTATCTTTTGTCGCAGCGGTTCTTAGCAGTGTTATGTGTACTTGGTCGTTGGTGGGATGGTAGATGTGGATTTGTTGAGTGGGTGACGGGTTAATTTGTTATAGGGGTGTTTTAGTTGTGCTATTTTTTCATGTGAATATCTTGCTCCTGCGGGTGTGTATTTGTTATATCAGTGACGTGCCTTCTGTGGTGCTTGTTGAGTGGGTGAGCTTTCGGCGGAGTGGCGGCTGTTTGGTCTCTGCATCGGTACTTCTTCTCTGCTTACCTTCGTCGAAGTGCTGGACGTTACCGCGTATTTGCTGCATATCTGGGTCGTCGCGGGGTGTGCTACAATGGTTGGTGTAGAGCCAACGCTATCCAGATGAGACGTTGTAAGGATATGTGGGGTAAGTTTGCACAGTACGAAATGCAGAACTGACCCTCTTAGTGCGCCTCTGTACGTGTACGGCGGCCGCGTCGGACGCGCGTGTGAGGGCCCTGGTTGTTCTCTCGGAAAAACGATACGGTATATAATAGTTATGCCTCATCTCTTATATTCGACTTTTGAACGCGTCGGTCGTGCTCCCAGCGTGTTTGTGCAAAAAAGTTGATGTTTTAAACAAATGTAGATCTGGTTTTTTTTTCTCTATACGGCTCTCAGCGGATAAAGGAATTAGAGCACGATAGAGTGGCGCGCGTATGTTACTCTTCAGTTCAGGGGTAATAAGCTGATTCTCGGTTACGCTGCCCGCGTCCGTAGGGCCTGGCATTTAGTGTTGCGGTGAATAGCTTTGTGGACATGACTCGGCTATTAACTATACTATCTACACACACAACCGCACGCGACGCACGCACGCCGCACGGCAGAGCTCGACGCATATACGATTATTGTTACTATTTAATTTCTTATATATATATATAGTCTATATATATATATATTAGATAGATAGATAGATAGATAGATAGATAGATAGATAGATAGATAGATAGATAGATGAATAGATAGATAAATAGATTGATAGATAGATAGATATATATATTAGACGAATATAATTTATTCTACACTAAGCTACTCCCGATATGTACAGTACATATCATTGCCCACTACAACTGAACTGTGAACGTAAAAGAAACACTGGCGAAATAATTGAGAGTTAACAATGCCTTGTTATTACAAATTTATTGCAAAACGATACGTTGACAATAGACAATTATTAAATCACAATTCACCTCTTCTTGTACAGAATAACATCTATAGGCGCTATTGTTGCCGTACTGCGCGCATCATAATGTATAAAATATTATACATTCATGCATCAAAAACATTGGGCATTGATTTGCACTTGAACTTTGTGGAATATGATTACTATAAGTTACCGTGAACAGTTACAGAGTGACTGGAACGCGTGTGTCAGTGGCTTAAGCGTTGCCATGATTTTCAGTGTAAAACCTACATTTAAATAATTGAATAAATTCATTAATTTCAAAGTAGCTAAACAAGAAACTACTTCTATAACTAAGATCTACGTTGTGTTTGAGAAAGTAAATGCCGCCATTAAATTTCCCACATTATTATAAGTTTAGCACACAGCCTACGCGTTACTGCACACCGATCGATTCACACGCACGTTCTCATACAGAAACTGTTTTTCTAAAATGTAATGTCCACTCCAACGCCATTAACTCACATTGTTCCTACAACGATGGACAAACCGTTAGTATTTCACCGTAAAATGATCACAGGTTACCTGTGAAATATCTACATGATTTAACCGCATTCACAGACAAATACATTCGGTTGTATTGTGGAATATTCCGTCTTTGCGTAAACTTTTATCGGCCGTGGCTACTGGGGCAAAAATAACACAATTTAACGCATCGCATTCGTTTTTGAAGAAATAAGAAGTAAATTTTTTTATCACGCCCTTCATAGGTAATGCTTTCCAACGGGTATGCATATAGACATAAAATATTGACCCGGTTATATACGTGTGACGGCAATGCTGGAGATTGTGGAGACATGCACACCATATAACAAATGTGTTATTGTAAAAAACGACATTGTGCTCACATGTTTTTTAGAACGCATATGTTGATTTCACTGTTGTTTTGTTCTCTATTTATCCCTTTCTCTTTCTCTCTCTCCCTCTCTCTTTCTCTCTTTCTCTCTTTTTCTCTTTCTCTCTCTCCAAAGAAGAAGGGAGAGACAGAAAGAGAGAGAGCAGG
>NW_014580873.1:9713-12064 GCF_000485595.1 Priapulus caudatus
GTGCCGTGCGTGCGAGCGTGCGTGCGTGCGTGCGTGCGTGCGTGCGTGCGTGCGTGCGAGCGTGCGTGCGTGCGTGTAGGCGTGCGTGCGTGCAGGCGTGCGTGTGAGCGTGCGTGAACTGCCGTGCAGGCGTGCGTGTGATTGTGTGTGCGTGTGGGCGTGCGCGTGTGTGCAGGCGTGCGTGTTCACGAGCGCGCGTGCGGGGAGCGCGTGCGCGTGCGTGTGCATGACAGCGCGTGTTCGTGTGCATGTGCGTGCGTGCGAGCGTGTGCGTGCATGTGGGCGTGCGTGTGCGTGCAGGCATGCGTGTGAGCGTGCGTGCGGGGCGTGCGTGCGCGTGCGTGTGCATGACAGCGCGTGTTTGTGTGCATGTGCGTGCGTGCGAGCGTGTGCGTGCGTGCGAGTGTGTGTGAGCGCGCTCGCTATGTAGACGACGCGTGCAGGCGACGGTGCGTATAGTAGCATTTTATCAAGAGCGTATCAATTCATTTCTTCTTAATACGCTCTTGATTTTATAGCAGTAAAGACACTTTAGAGCTTGTTTGACGATTGTGTGCGATTGCTAAACATTTGTTACGGTTGCTTAACATTGCGAGCTTCGGCGCATCCGTGCATGGGAACTAAAGGTCGCACGAGTACAGTGCGCGCGCACACACACGCACACGCACGCGCACCCAACACACACGCACACGCACGCGCACCCAACACACACGCACACGCACGCGCACCCAACACACACGCACACGCACGCGCACCCAACACACACGCACACGCACGCGCACCCAACACACACGCACACGCACGCGCACCCAACACACACGTGCACGCACACATATACCCGCGCCTCACGCACGAACGCGCGCAGACACGTACACGTGCGCACGCGCGCACGCACGCACACAACCACACGCGCGCGCTTGTTTTTGGCGACCATTTGAACAACTTGATATGCGACGAAAAGCAGAGAATATAATAATAGCTAGAATTTTTCATTAAAATCTGATCTAACATAACATATTTGTTATACTATACCCCCGCGGTGTCGTATAGCGTTGTTATTCGTGCTTAATGCAGCGTGATATGATTCGCATTTCAAAGGAGAACATACGCCCTATCATTACTCTCCCTCATTCGTCATCACTCATGCAGGTTATCTAAATGTTGAGCAGCAATCACCACCGTCATTGTTAACAAGCACGCGCGGTGTCGATTCCCTCTCCGACACATCTAATATACACGTGTCTGATTAGCTTCTCACCAACAACGTAAGAGGCTAATGCATGAGTATATATATATATATATAATATGTGAGTGTGTGTGTATGCGCGCGTGTAAGTGTGTGTGTGTGTGTGTGTGTGTGTGTGTGTGTGTGTGCGTGCGTGCGTGCATGCATGCGCGCGTGCGTGCGTGCGTGTACGTGTGCGTGTGTATGTGTGCGTGCGTGCATGTGTGTGTAAATCAAACCAGTCACAAATAAATTAGATCAGTAATAATAAAATGCTGTGATATACGAAAACGCTTGCTAAATTGCACTATAACACGTAACAAAATATCAACTTCCTCTAATCCTGTAATAGTTACGTTACAGATCACACAGTGATTCTTAATGGTTAATAAAATGTGTTGACGTCATTTTTAGCTATAGGTAGGCCCTATAGGGGATGCGCGGGCGCGTCCGAGATGGACTATATTTGCTTTTTACAGTACACAGCAAACACGGCCCTGCTGCACCGTACATCCGCCTGTTTGGGGAGGGGAAGTTGAGGTACTCAAAGCCGACGCTAGCTTACAAAATATTCTTATGACAACTATGACAATCATTGTAAAAAAGGGCAATATTATATTAGCGAATTAATTATTTTATACCAAGTCTACTTCCTGATATTTTTCCTGCGTGAAAAGTTAGTAGAATAATATCAGGAGTGAATAATAATAGATTAAACTAATTTAATCTATTATTATTCACTCCTGATAATATTATTAAAAAAATCATCAAGGCAGCGAGCATAACGCTGCATACCTGCCGCATAGGNTACAATAACAGCGACACGAATCAAACACGGTGGATCCTGCCGTGCGTGCGTGCGTGCGTGCGTGCGTGCGTGCGTGCGTGCGTGCGTGCGAGCGCGCGTGTGCTCGTGCGTGCAGGCGTGCGTGTGAGCGTGCGAGCGTGCGTGCGTGTCAGCGTGCGTGCGAGCGTGCGTGCAGGCGTGCGTGCGAGCGAGCGCGCGTGTGCTCGTGCGTGCAGGCGTGCGTGTGAGCGTGCGAGCGCGCGTGTGCACGTGCGTGCAGGCGTGCGTGTGAGCGTGCGTGCAGGCGTGCGTGCGAGGCGTGCGTGCAGGCGTGCGTGC
>NW_014580873.1:13469-13903 GCF_000485595.1 Priapulus caudatus
TAGAATCGGAGAGAGGGAGAGAGAGAGAGAGAAAGAAACAGAGAAAGGGGGAAGGGGAATAATTGTAAACGCTACAGAGCGGTTTGTGAAGCTTAGAAAGAGCACACAACACCATTGATTGTCATCGCAATCCTAAACGACAAATACGCTACGCATAATATAAGGCATTTGATATATATGCTATATATCAATGCTATAATCAATGATATAAATGCTATATATCTAACATGTTCAATATTTGGACTACTGTCCACCGTGGACGGACGCCTAAACAAACATGAGCGTATGCGTGCTATCAATTACTCTGTAAGAGATATTTGTCCTAAATGGACACCATGCAGTATTCATTGCGCGTTTAAATATTTAAATGTATATTGTTTATTTATTCATTGTGCATTATTTACATATATTTATTTATGCATGCATATATTTAT
>NW_014580874.1:999-10407 GCF_000485595.1 Priapulus caudatus
CAATTTATAATCTCTTAATATATACCTTGATATATATATATATATATATAACAATTATATATATTAACATGAATTAATATTATAAATTAGAAAATAGTTTAGCGTCAGCCGAGCCAGATTATACGATACCTGACCTTAATTTGCGAATTGAGATTAGAACCAATAATGTCTTTATATTATATATATATATGTAAACACGACATATTAGAAATTATTAAGACGCTCTTGAAACAATATACAATATATATTCTCTTAATATATACCCTTGATATATATATATATATATATAACAATTATATATATAAACATGAATTAATGTTAGAAATTAGAAAATAGTTTAGTGTCAGCCGAGCCAAATTATACGATACCTGACCTTAATTTGCGAATTGAGATTAGAACCAATAATATCTATATATTATAATTATATATATTTGTATATATATGTAAACACGACATATTAGAAATTACAAAATAGTTTACCATCATACGATATCTGAAATAAATATGCAAATTGAGATTAGAACTAACATATAGAAACATATATCAAGAATCCATAATTGAGATAATAAGCACTATTATGGACTCTGGATACATATACACGACATAATATTAGAAATTAGGAAATGGTTAAGCGTCAGCGAGATACGTTATCTGAATTATCGTTGCAAATTGAGATTCAACATTTTAAACTGATATGTTAGTGGTATAATATTTGCTCTAAGAATAAGTTTGTGCACGATTTTTCAGGTACAGGAAAGACATACCTGGGGAAAGAAATAGCGGCAACGTTGAGAAGCTGGGGGAGAACGGTTGCTGTTTTAAGCACAACAGGTATGAACTACTACTAGGCTACTGCGAAGTGATTAATAACATGAAACTTAGCCCAATATAAAACTTTCGTAACCCGTAAAAAATGCAAACATTGAGCCATTTGAATGTCTGGGATCCAAAAAGAAGATGTTGCTGGCAAGTCGTATTGAAATCTAATAGCAAAAATAGAGCAGAATATGGAGTATGATGCAGAAACATTAGCGTGTGAGTCAACGTTTATTTGCAAAATGAAATGATATAAGTATATAGGTATGTTTGAAAACCTTTAAAGCAAAATTAAAATTAAATTTAGCATAATTTTTATGATATGTATTTATGTATTTTTCTCACTTTTAGGTGTGTCTGCTAATGCGCTTCTGGAGTATGGAGGCTCCACCATTCACAAGTGGGCTGGAATGGGAGATGGTTGTTTTAGCGGAGTTCATCTAGCACACCTCATCAACACTGATGATGCATACACGGCAGTGAAAAACAACATTCTGTCCGTTGATGCCATCCTCATTGATGAAGTCTCCATGTTGAGCCAGCGAACACTGGAGAGCTTAGAAATTATCTGCAGAAAACTGAGGTCATCCGATTTCTTCTTAGGTGGCCTCCAAATAATAATGGCTGGAGACTTCTATCAGCTGCCTCCAGTGCCAAGTCCAGAGTATGGTGACGATGGTGACTACTGCTTCCTGTCTCACGCCTTCATCTGCATCCCACACCAGCTGCAGCTTGTTGAGGTACTTCGCCAGAAAGATGATGTCCTGATCACATGCATCAACGAGCTAGCTAGGGGTGAAGCTCTATCCCCAGGCTTTTGCTCTCTTCTGGCTGAGGTAGCTCGCCCTTTGAAGGCGTCAGGTCAGCTTGTCCTTTTCTCGAGAAATTTTGACGCTGATGTATTTAATGCAGAAAAGGTCAGCCAGCTGCAAGGAAAGCAGACCTTGTACACGTCGACCGACTCTGGAGATAGGCAAACATTAAGAAGATCTACAGTTCCCAGATATGTTGCCCTCAAAATCGGTGCACCTGTTGTTCTGACTGCGAACATTTCAGAACAATACTTCAATGGCCTGTTAGAGACAGTTACTGCGATCACACCTGATGGCCCTCTCGTAAATTTGGAAGTCAAGGGTCATCAACAGGCAATCATCATTAGTCCTTGCCTTTCTTCAATTTTTTCACCTGCACATCAGAAGGTTATTGCAACGAGGAAGCAGCTACCCTTACGGCTTGCGTTTGCAATGACGATGCACAAATGTCAAGGCATGACTCTAACATCAGTGGAAGTGCACTGCCAGCACATCTTTGCAGCAGGCCAACTCGGAATCGCTGTCAAAAAAGTAACCAGCAGGGAAGGACTTCGAGTGGTCGGCTTCAATCCACACTGCGTGACTCCACATCCCTTGCAGGTAACTGAATTTTACGAACATCTCATAAACAGCGATGCGCAAGATGACCTGAGTTGCTGCAAAACACCGCACGCAGTGACATCAGATGTGTTGGCAGTGGCACCAACAGCATATGACAGTGATGGCTCCTCGTTTTCTGAAAGCGAAATGCAAGAGATCGACGAAATGTTGGCCACCATTCCAGATGTGACGGTCCAGCAGGCAGCAGAAGAAGACACTGCGATGGAGATTGGATGCCTTGAAGAAAGCGTTCGGGAGATACTCCCTGACCAGTGTCCTCTGTCAGTCGATGACTTGCTAGCCGAGCTGCTGCCAATAGATCCGGTGACTCCTACTCAGCTGCAGTTGATTGCCATTGGTGACACTCTACTTTATTCTGGAAAAGAGAGGATGCAAAATTTCATTAATCAAAACTGGATTGGTATTTGTAATAGCTTCGCGCAGCATTTATCGCAACTCAAGCCAGAAACACCAATCAAATGCAAAGATCTTAGCATTTTCTACACCAGCAGACACAGCTTTCTGGATTCTGACATATACATGCAAAGCTGCGCATCACTGATGAGATGTAACCAGGCACAGCTAGATGTCAGCCAAAAGCTGTTCAGCTGCACAGCCGCCGACATAATTGGTCTCGCAGTATTCGAAACAGCATCTTCTCATGCCGTGAAAAAGCAGCAAGCTCAGCTTGACATTCTTCCACTGGATGAACTACAGCTAAGCGCAGAGGGAATGGGCAAGATACGGTATGTGGCTGGTCGATGTGTAGCCAAACTAACATCTAAATATTGCAACAGTTGGCGACACCTCATGTATGCTGAAGGGTCACATCAGAAAAAGCTTTGCAAGAGTACAATTGAAAAACTCAACTATCTGGACTGCCTCACTGCATCCTATGCAGATCTTCACAAAACAAGCGAGATGCCAGCGACACTGGAAGAGACGGCTCGGAAGCAGAATATACGACAGTCACTGTACAACATCAGTGACAATGCCTTCCGGTTTTTCTTGCTACTAGAGAAACACCGTGTGCATTTGGAAACCAAAGGCCGGTTCGATGTCGAGCAACATGGTGTCATTTCTGTTGTTGAAGCACAACTTCTCGAAACAGCAGAGTTGAAGAAGACATGGAGGGCATTATTTCTTTACACGGATGTTACAGGAAGTGCCAGTCTTGATACTCTTTTTCGGAAGATCATCCATTCATTTGTCTTGGTTGCAAGCAACTACTTCAGAAAAGAACTCATCAGTTCCTACGGTCAAAAGAAAATGGAGTCCCACAGGCGGCAAATTCTAATGAGACACCAGAAAGAGAAAGACCTAACTGCTAAACTGTCTTCAGCCACAATTGCCACAGACACATCAGAAAGGAAACAACTGACGCATCTTCACCTACAGAGCATTTTAAGATCCAACCCCAACTTCTTCTCTGCTCGCACATATTCAAAGGAAGAGCTAAAAACCTTTTTCAGGGCCTACACTTTCCCATGGCAAACACGGAGATTGAAAACACAACTTGCGGAGGACCTCAGCGCAAAAATACTTGCAGTAGACAGCATGTCAGAACCGAATGCGTTTAGAGCATCTTTACCCATCAGCTCGCCTGCAGATGTCCTGCCAGCGATTTGTGGTGAGCCACGTACAGCCTGGTCCCTCCGGCCTTCAACACCCTACAATCACCCCAATAATAGAATCTGAACAATCTACAACAAAAAGGCCAGCTGCTGGAAAAGGGAAAGAAAAAGGAAAGCGCTCCAGGCCAGAACGAAATATCGTACACGAACCGGCTTACATCTGCCCAACATGCAGCAAGGATGTGGGGGACGCCCCCTGTGTTGGTTGTGACGTATGTGGAGGTTGGCTACACAGAGCATGTGCTGGCTGACTCGATGATAAAAATTGTTCTGAAGTTTCTCCAAGTGACGAGCCCTGGACATGCCTAAAATGCTTTAAAATGCAACAGTAAACAATAGATTAATTGTTGTGTAACCATAACTCTAACAAGTATTCGTACCTGGAGAATAATACTTGTGTTCCGCTAGACATCACTCTTCTATTTCTTCGGATTGATGGGTTTCTGCACTCGAAATGAGAAGGGCTCTGCTGCTACTCCAGTGTTGCAACGGCTGTTGTTAACAGTGTCTGCGGTTAATATGATGGTGTTCATACCATACATAAACTGCTTGTAATTGGAGTTGTCATTGGCCCCATGCGAAATGGCTCTCTGCTGGCAGAAGATGTTTTCAACTGACTCGCTGTTGACTCGAGCAGCGTTTATGCTTGTACCCGGATGGGTTTTTTGTTTCTGGCAAACAAGACTTTCAAAGCCCAGAATGGTGGACTTCATGTCGAAGCGTGTCTCCTGTGACATCAACTGTCTTCGCTTCACGTTGGCAGTGTCCTGTAGATCGCTCATCACGGCGTCCTCCCATGATGTGAACCATTGCAGTGATCTCGCATTGCACTGGAGCCGATCGTCTTCTACTGATGTTATAGGACGCGTGTCGGTGAAGTTTGCAATCAGAACACTGGTTGCCTCCAGCAGCTGTATCGCACCGTTGAGCGAATCTCCATTTCGACCTTCAGCTTTCTGGTAAGCCTAGTGAAAAGTGATCGTATTATTACGACAAATAATTATATAATAATTATTATAAAAAAATAATTGTGATGCACATGTACGGGGCATGAAATTCTGATTTAGTCTGTACCGGCCCACTGCCCATAGCGCTGGTAACAGCAGGTTTTTTTTTACCAGCAATCACCGTAATTTACTAGCACTCACAAATTTTGTTTTTTATCATAAATACAGATCTGACTCTTGCTTGTCCGAAAAATGTTGTAGTATGCGGCATCACGTAATAGCTGTTGAACAGACTATAAGTATAATGCAAATTGTGAATGATGTTTACTATATTACAAAAATCTAACCGTGCTTAAGATAAATTTGTTTTTACTTTGAACAGATGAAGCATTTCCTTGTCGAGGACGTCTTCTACCAATTTGTTTCTCATTTTCTGACCATTGTTTGGCCAGATGTGCTCATCTGTCAGGACATGGTGTATCCTTGAGACCTCGCTCGGGTTCGCTGCCCGGTCCCACTGATAGGCTTTGACCCACATTTGCCAGGTAATAAACCCTGCCTGATGCGACAGTAGTCTTGTGCTATTTATTCCAAATCCACGTTTGATGATATTATTTCTGATTTTCTTGAAGAGGTGCTAAAGTGTAAAAACACAATATTTTAAGGCTATTAAATTCTGAGCCTAGAAAATAACATCTTGTACATGAACTGATTTCTGTGGGAAAGATTTTATCTGAAATGATCTGCGATATGAATATATGTATGTTTCAGTACTATACTTTCGGATCTATCATCATGACGATTGGCATATCCCCGACGGGATTGTGTGTGGCGAAGGATGCTGACACTGCTGCAGAATCGGAGCCATTGTAGTGCATTTTCAGAAACGACCTGTTATGGACAGCACCATCGAAGCAAGCGTGGTTTACCTGCAAAGGTTAATTTTTTTTTAATTCTAGAGGTTAGGGTTTACATTGTAAGCTTTCACTCGCTGATTAGCTGTCATTATATGGAAGTTAGTATAGAAGTTCATTCCTGCCAAGTGTGGTATCCTTAAGTTATACCTTGTATTGCATTGAGTAGATCCATCCATCCGAGTCCATACATTTAAAACCTATCATGCGTTCTCTTTTGACCCATACTGTGATCTACTGTTGTCAAAAATATGTTTGCTGACTAACAGTCTTTCTATGAAGAATATTTTGTATGGCACGCAAAATATTTACTCACACTGAACCCCTATTCAATCAGTCCCGCACAGCTTTCCAGAAGAGAACGTATATATCTGGTGCTGTTGCTTCTGTCGTCGGCACATGCATAAACGGGAAGCGAAAGCCACTGTCCCCTTGGAACATAAACAGCAAGACATGTGTGCCGAGTTGCGCTGATGCTTTACCTGAAGAAAAGTAAATTGTTGCAAAAAAACATGTTTTTAAATTGAGAGTAATGAGGCTAAATATGTCACAAAATTTACCTTGATTTGGATTAACAAGCATAGAAAGAACTAAATAATTAACATATTCTTACCCTGTTTCAGTACTTGCATAGCAGAGCATTCAGCTCCCATGTCGACCAGCCCGATAATCTTCACTTGACCTTCAGAGTATATTATCTGAAGGTCAGACTGAATCGACATCTCGTCGAAGACTATGCCTCCAGTCATGCCATGCGGTGGCACTTGCTTAGACTTTGCTTCCTCATACATCCAGAGGAGCATATCGTTGTTGAGTCCAGGCTTCTGGTGAACCGAGTTTTTATAATAACAAAGTAGGCGTCCACTTGGCATCGTAACTAACATGCCAAGTGACGACAGCTTCTTGTAGGTGCGAGGATTGCTGGCCCATAGCGACAGACATGCCTTGACAACCCTATGTGTTAGATAGTGACAAAATGTATCGTTGAAGTGTATTCTGATAAAAGTAACATTACGATTTTGTGCAATGGATTACATGAGCACTATAACACACTTATAACACACATGAGTATAACAATGTGCCTGTGAAGTTTGTTCAACAACAAGACAGTATAGATAATATTGTGATATGTGTGACAGCCACAATATATGTGCAGCTTACTCGGGATTCCACCTTCTGCCTCTGGTAGCTCGACCAAGGTTCTGCTCTTGGTTAAGTAGTAGATTCCGCAGCAAACTGTGGCTGTTTATCTGTGGCAGATATTTCTCCACAATGGCTGCAACATCAGCGTCGTCCTCAGCTACGAGGCTCCACTCAGCATCTGTGTGTGCAGTACTGGCATCATGTGAAATGTGAAGTGCCTTCAGCGATGCAGCCTTCCGGACATAACGCAGATGTCTATTGCATGCCCGGCAGCTTGTGCCGTGTGCAAGTGCCGGTTTTAGCCAACAGCAAGTGCGAGCACGCTGGCGAATCTCTTCTGGTTCTCCTTCCGCTGTCTGGAAACGCTCAAGTGTGAGAGAGAAATATGGTTTGTTTGCGGCTATTTTGTTTTATGCTAATTACAGTATGGCCCCGTTATAATTATGTGATCGTTGAAGTCCGTGAAATGTTATTGCGAAACAAGCGGGTTGCAGATAATCAGTGTATAAACTGATCCAATGGTGACCTAAAATCCCAAAACACCCATATTTTTGCCCTAGTTGACCCGTTTTTGTGCACGTTTACCCTCTATTGATAGTGATAGTCACTTCGACCTAAGGCCGGCTTAACTCACCAAAATATTTTTCAGTTTTTGAAAGAGCAAAAAAAGGTCTATTGCTTTATATCCGAATTCGCATTAAATCAGGGTGCGTAAAATCGGGATTTCACTGCTCCTCGAATGCTTTAATGCTGACTGCAGTCCAGTAAAATTATATTTCAAAATATTTAAATGGTATTGACAAGTAAAATTTATAAAATAAATTAAGACAAAACAAGGTAGGAGCACCTGGCTGTAGGCCTGAAGTTGACTCTCCCAATGGCAATCCTTTGCACATTTCTGCGTTATCGACCATGAGGAGTAGGTTGTCCACATCCCGAACACGAAACATGCCATCCCCAGGTGACAACAGGCTCGTTTCTCCACTCGTCAGCACACGGACCACTCCGAAGCTTAAATTCCAGTGACCGTTTCCATACACTTCTAATTCTTTAACAACTCTCTGCTGGTTGATAATACCAACAGAAGACATAATTTTGATACTGCTGTCATTTTTCGCTACTACTTGCCACCAAGGTTTTATTCGCAATGCAATGTCATGCATGCTAATCGTGTCTTGTGGTTGCTGGTGCCGGTATGAGATGCCACGATATATTCTTACATGATTTTTACCCTTTCTTTTTGTAGAAAAAGTAATGCCAGGAAATAATAATTTTATATGTTTTCCAAAAAGGTCCTTTGATAGGCCTACGATTGCGTTAGAGAAAGACTTCATAAAGCTCGTGAAAACATCTTGTACAATTAGAAAACCTTGTTCATCAACAACCAGCTCTCTTTCAATCTTTGTGGAATAAAAAGAAAATTATATGTAAGTGAATTGAATAAGAGTATATCAAAATTATAGTATAGTGCATAAAAATCCAAAGTATCTATGGTTTGCATAATAAAAGTTCAGGAGTAAAAAGAAAATCCAAAGTAGGCTCTATCTATGCATGGTTTGCATAATAAAAGTTCAGGAGTTAAAAGAAAATTATATTTAAGTCAATTGAATAAGAGTATATCAAAATTATAGTATACAGTAAAAACCCGTATAAAAGAACACGTGTTTTTGGGGTTCAGGCTGACTTTGTTCTTATATATCGGGTGTTTTCTGCATAATCAGCCTGAAAATGTTCTTAAGGTGTTCTTAAAAATTGTTTCTAAAAATTAATACTGTACTGTACTGCATAGAATACCAACAGATGAAATCAATGTGCAACCACAACATTTTTTCATGTCAGCATGTTGTGTCTGCAGCAAATTAAAAATGTGATTGACAGAAGGTAAGAGCCATTTAGTTTATACATCAATTAGCCAAGTCTAAAAACATTTGCTAAATGTACCCTGGAAATTCCCATGTACCTGCTGTGAAACTCTATATGTGCAATGCCTAGAACATAAATTCTTAGTACTGTACATTTTTCAGGCTGATTGTGTTCTTATGTATATGATATTTTTTTACCACATTTCAGCCTGAGAAATGTACAGTTCTTAATCCACTTGTTCTTTTATGCGGGTTTTTACTGTAGTGCAAATTATCTATGGTTTGCATAATAAAAGTAAACGAAAAGACTTACCAGGTACACATATAACTTCTCATTTCTAACGTTGCCATGATTTACACGTACACGGCGTACACGTACTGTTTAGTTTTGATTTTGGCGCAAAAATGACGTCACGAATAGCGCCGCTAGGTGGTTCCTGATTCCGGCAGACATTTATATTGACCGCGTAACGTTAGCGAACGCTGGAATTTTGCCAGTGTTTTTGTGATATCGCGTGACAGAGCTGGGTTACGAACAGAAACAGTCTATATTTCTAACAAGTGAACACTGCTGTTGAAAGTGAAACAAAGATGGAGTAGAATGGTAGTGTCTTTGTGTTGTAATCGTTGGAAATTCATCGAGCGTCGAGCGCATTGGAGTCGATTGCTTTCCTACCTGC
>NW_014580874.1:10417-13241 GCF_000485595.1 Priapulus caudatus
GTGCGCGCGTGTGTGAGCATATGTGTGTGCGTGCATGTGCGTGCGTGCGTGTGTTTGTGCGTGCGTGTATGTGTGGGGGCGTGCGTGGGCGTGCATGTGTCTGTGCGCGCCCGTGTGTATGTGCGATTGCGTGCGCGTTCGAATGCGCGCATGTGTGTGCGGATGGGCGTGTGTGTGCGTGCGCGCGTGTGTGAGCATATGTGTGTGCGTGCATGTGCGTGCGTGCGTGTGTTTGTGCGTGCGTGTATGTGTGGGGGCGTGCGTGGGCGTGCATGTGTCTGTGCGCGCCCGTGTGTATGTGCGATTGCGTGCGTGTTCGAATGCGCGTATGTGTGTGCGGGTGGGCGAAAGTGTTGTGCGTTCGTGCATGCGTACGTATGTGTGCGTGCCCATGTGTATGTAACTAAAGTGGGGTTAGCCAAAAGCCTGTTGCTAAAATTACTAATTAACAATTTCCTCATAATAGAGTAGTGTTATTAGAGAAATAAACTTGTGTTACCTACGTTTTTGTCAAACAATTTAGTAACTTTGCAAAAAAAACGGTGTATAATAGTCTCTAAAACGTTTTTTATAACCATTTTTAACAAGCTACTAATGACATTGCTTTAACGTTTAGCGAACGCTGGCAAAACGTTCGTTCCCAACATTTTCGCTGAAGTATCTAGCAACAATACCAGAAAACTATAGGAACTTACTTATAACCTTATTATTAACGCTTTGAAAACGTTAAATAAATTATTTGTTTTAAACGAACCAGTATGCAACGAAATCTTAACGTTGCGAAAACGTTATGTGTTAGCTGCGCAGCATGGCAGAGGAGCCAAGGAAGGTTGTTGATCCGACAAGACCTATGTAGATACTATTACACATAGACAATAGCCAACGGCGAACTTCTCCCGGTCAATGACCCACAACCCCAACAACGCGTGGCGTTGTCTACCTACAGGTAAAATACGTTAGCTACACACCTGATGTATATGGCTGTTTCTCATAAATTGTTTTCCTTGTGTTTATGAAAAATTTACTGCATTGCATGAAGCCACAATACATTGAAAATGATGGATAAAGTATTGTAGTAAAAAATATATGTGAAATTCAGAATTAAGATTCTATATTTTCTGTTATATTGACTCACATAAAAATGAGTTTTTCTGCACAGCGCCATTTGAATCCCAGAAGACCCCCCTCCCCCGCTCTCTGAATTCGTCTCCTATATTGAAAGTATTGGCACGTATTTGCGCCTGTGTGCCGTGTAACAGTTTGTGCGCGTGCTCGCGTGCGTGCGTGCGGTTTTGTCTGCATGCGTATGTGCTCGCCTGCGTGCGTGGGTGCGCGTGACTGTCTGTCTACGTGCTCGTGTGCGTGCGTGAATGCGCGTGGCTGTGTCTGTTTGTGTACGTGCGCGCGTGCATCAATGTATTGTGGCTTCATGCAATGCAGTAAATTTTTCATAAACACAAGGAAAACAATTTATGAGAAACAGCCATATACATCAGGTGTGTAGCATATACATCAGGTACAACGTATTTTACCTGTAGGTAGACAACGCCACGCGTTGTTGGGGTTGTGGGTCGTTGACCGGGGGAAGTTCGCCGTTGGCTATTGTCTATGTGTAATAGTATCTACATAGGTCTTGTCGGATCAACAGCCTTCCTTGGCTCCTCCACCATGCTGCGCAGCTAACACATGACATTTTTGCAACGTTAAGATTTCGTTGCATACTGGTTGGTTTAAAACAAATTTTTTTTCAACGTTTTCAAAGCGTTAATAATAAGGATATAAGTAGAATCCTATAGGTTTCTGGTATTGTTGCAAGATACTTCAGCGAAAACGTTGGGAACGAACGTTTTGCCAGCGTTCGCTAAACGTGAAAACAATGTCATTAATAGCTTATTAAAAATGGTTATAAAAAACGTTTTAGAGACTATTATACACCGTTTTTTGCAAAGTTACTAAATTGTTTGACAAAAACGTAGGTAACACAAGTTTATTTCTCTAATAACACTACTCTATTATGAGGAAATTGTTAATTAGTAATTTTAGCATCAGGCTTTTGGCTAACCCCACTTTAGTTACATACACATGGGCACGCACACATACGTACGCATGCACGAACGCACAACACTTTCGCCCACACACGCGCACGCACGCGATACACCCGCGCGCACGCACACACACGCCCACCCGCACACACACGCCCACCCGCACACGCATATGCGCATTCGAACGCGCACGCAATCGCACATACACACGGGCGCGCACAGACACATGCACGCCCACGCACGCCCACACACACACACGCATGCACACACACACGCATGCACACACGCACGCGCTCACGCGCACAAACACACGCCCACTAACACACGCACGCACGCACATGCACGCACAAACGCACACACATAGGCTCACACACGCGCGCACACATACGCACATACACGCGCACACACAAGCATACGCGCACACGAACATACACACACACACAAACATACGCACCGGCACACACACACACACACACACACACACACACACACAGCACGCGACACACACGCGCGCGCGCGCGCGCGCCCACGCACACTCGCGCACGCGTACAAAGTGACGCCTACGAACACACACACACACGCCCACGCACACTCGCGCACGCGTACAAACTGACGCCTACGAACACACGCACACACAAACGTACACACACGCGCGCACACACACACACGCACACACACACACACGCGCGCGCGCACACACACACACACACACACACACACACTCATGACACACACACACACACACACGCGCGCGCGCGCAGACACACCATGCTCTCTCAACA
>NW_014580874.1:13402-16621 GCF_000485595.1 Priapulus caudatus
ATATATATATATATATATATATATATATATATATATATAGATATATTATTATATTATATTATCATTGTGTAAGCTTATAATTGCGTGAATATATTACTTGTTGATTTATTCATTATTTATTATAGAAATGCAGGATGTCCGTGCACTGGTTGTCGGGTAACGAATCCTTCGTGTCATAAAATCGGACCCCCTTGTTCCATGACAACCGACTCGTCTTTGTTCATGCTAGCGTCATCGCCGAACGCTGCATGAGTGCATTAGAGAAAGCGAGGATATATATACATATAAACATGGTGTAAACATGTATATATATGCCAAACATGGTTGAAATAACGTCAGTAATCTTCGATGTAACGATATTATAATCCAATCATTGCATCTTCAAATTGAATCAACGAACATATTATGTCAACGTTGTTGCAACGCTGAAATGTCAAGCATCAACATCGTCATTATCATCATCATTATCATCATCATCATCATCATCATCATCATCATCATNAGTAGGCTAAACTTGTCCTTATGTACTTTCAACTTCTTGGCGACGGTTCGCCTGAGTCCCTCGACGTTCTCCGACTGATGCAGGCTCAGTTGGAACTGGCCGCCGGTGGTGGGTAGTACGGTGACGGTGATCATGTTGCTAGTGTCCGGCACCTGGCCACCGGTCGTCGTACTGCACGTGCATGACTCCGACTTCAACTCACAGTTCGTCTGCGTCGACTTGGCTGCCGTGATGTTCGATTCCATCTCTCTCTCTCTCTCTCTTTCACTTTCTCTCTCTCTCTCTTTTTCAAATGAAAACTCACCTTTCTCTCTCGTCTCTCTCTCTCTCTCTCTTCTCTCTCTCACTCACTCACTTTCTCACGTGCGCGCACGAGAGAGCGATCTAGCGTCTGCGAAGACACGCACGGCGCGGGATCGAGCCAGCCAATGAAGAAGCCGCAGGTATGTAGTCAGTCCAGCGACTGACGCTTGCCTAGGAGCAGCGCGTCCCTACGTCCGTCTCGCGTTGTTTGACAGCTGCGAGTGCGTGCGGGGGACGTCCGTTAGGTCCCGCTGCTTGGGTTCGTCCGGGGAGGAGCGCTGCGCTGCACGCCTTATATGAGTATACACGGCAAGCCTCCTACACAAAGCCGGCCCGTATACATGTGCGTATATATATATATACGTGTGTGTGCGTGTGCGTATGTGTGTGTAAACACGTAACCGCGCTACCTACACGCTGAACTGACTGCCGCTGACGGCTACAACTGTGAGCGGACGCCGCTGCGAACTGCTCGTGAAATAGGCAGGCGCGTACGCTGGCATACGCCAGCCAGCCAATCGGGGCACGGCAGACGACCGCCGCGAGCCCGGCAGCCCGCCGGGGTTATGTATCGTCTGCTGAAATACAGCGCGCGCGCATGACGACGGCGTGCGTGCACGAGCGCTGAACTTTGAACGCGACCAGTTCTCGAGAGCGGAGCTGCCGTGCCGCGTGCATGCGCGACGGCGTGACATTTAAATCCTACAGCTCGCGTGATTTCACGAACGGAATGTCGGAGCTGACCGCCCGTCGATGAGAGGGCGGCTTGCAAAGAAAACTCGAGAGGTAGCGAGAGAGGGGGAGAGATAGAGAGAGCGAGGAGACAATGAAAGAGAGAGAGGGAGAGCGAGAGAGGAGAGAGAGAGAGAGAGAGAAAAAGAGAGAGAAAGAGAGAGCGAGAGATGGGGGGGGGGGGGACAGAGAGAGCGAAAGAGAGAGAGAGAGAACGAGAGATAGAGAAAGAAAGAGAGAGAGGGGGGAGGTAAACCGTATGGGAAATTCCTATTAAGCAATGCAACCATGTAATGAGTAAATAATGGAATATATGAGTGTTTCCCTGTTTAAACGTACTAGGCTAGACGTCGCATTCTGAGAAACGGGTGTGGGCCACTCACTAGATCCTTTATATCTGCCACGTTGGCAACTTCCTGCATGTACTCACGCGACTATGATGAAAGCTTAGGCTTAATACTGTTATACCTAAGCTCGATATCTGTGAGAGAAACGATCAAGGAAGGAATCCACAGAATCAATTTGTACCCCGTTGCTTGAGTAATGCGTCCTGCAGCGCACCCGAATAAGATTACTTTTATAGACGTTCTTCGTCTTTCCTAATCACTTGCAGCAACGATCTGTCGCTAACCTGACCAACTAGCGAGCTATTTTAAACCTTCATGTGAGGGGGGGGGGGTCGTTAGTGATGCTGGTAATGACTATTTCAAAATTCGCAGGAATTGCGAGCGCCATTCACGTGTTGTGATCCATATAGAATGACGTTGGAGTAGGAACATTTCTGGTAGGGGTTTACGCACGCACAGACGTACGTACGTATACGCACGTACACACCAGCATACGCACGCACGCACGCACGCACACACCAGCGTACGCAGGTACACACGCACGCGAACAGACACGCATGCACGCACGCACGCACGCACGCATATATATATGTATATATATATATATGTATAGAATATATAAATATATGATGACGTCATGTGTACGGGGAGGGACACTCAATCAATACAGAGAAACGACAGACGCGCTGAAAGGTTACGCGATGGATTCAACTGGCCTCTAGATGGAAGCATACAGCTCTCTAAATGATTACATAGGCGAGATTAAATGTTGTCATCATATACTCTTCGCATCTTTGCGCCCGCTCCTTATGTGATATTACCGCATATCTGGATCTCTGGCGCATATTCCAAGACCGAGAACAAAGAAGGTGGACCACGGCGTTGACCCCCGAGCGACCTCATCATAAGACATGAATTCATAATACGCGGAACCTATGCGATAACCACGAATCTGTGCGTGCTGTGAAACTGATCGCATAACATTCGATACTGCGAAGAGAGAAGAGGTGGTGGTGGGATGGACACGGTGATGTGCGTGAACGCGAGAGCGCATGCGCTGCACGCGGGTTCGGCGCACCCCGTGCGCATGGAAGGGTGTTCTGTGGGTGGGGTTTAGAGCCGCTCTGCACAGCGTGTGTATGTTCGTGCGTGAACAGCTCACAGCAGCAAGGGGGCACGTTTAGCCGTACGTGTCACTATCCGCACGTCCTGTCAGCCGCTCCGCGACGAGATCCCAAAAAATCACGAATGCACATCGACACCCTAACACATCATGCGGAGAGTCTCAACCACCCTCCCCCCTCCCAACACGCGCACACACACACACACACGCAC
>NW_014580875.1:0-4010 GCF_000485595.1 Priapulus caudatus
TGGTTAAGGATGTGAATTTTGTGGCAGCGGGGAACAATTCCCAGGACCGGTCTGAGGGGATTTACCCCCCAGTCCTGAATTTACCCGCTCATGGCCGCTACCAGGTTAAGATATAAATTTTTGCGCAACAATCCGACCCGGCGTCTGAGGATTTACCCAGGGTTTCCTGAATTTACCTGGTCCTATAATTTGGTCGCGGCCCGGAACCCAGATTCCAGGACCTCCCGGTCTGAGCATTACCCAGGTCTGAATTTACCCGCCTTATGCGGCTTTCACCCGGGTTAAGATATTAATTTGTGCAAAACAATGCCCAGGCCCGCTTCTGAGGATTTACCCCAGTCTGGAATTACCCGTCTACTGCCAGCACTAAACTCCTCAGGACTTGGCCCGCGGCCGTCTCATTACTTTCCAGCCCCGCTACTGCCGCATGCGGGTCACGGCATTGGCCAGCGAGGTGTCTGGGTAATGAGGAGGGGATGCATGCTAAACACCGCGCCATCGAAGGAGAGTCACGTGATGTGAGCTGCCACTTTTTGGTCGTTTTTTTAGGGGTTATAGCCGGGTTTAGGCGAAATAATGCCATGTCTAGCACCCGAAAGTTATGACTGTGAAATCCTTTCTGTGGAAGATTTGGACTTGTGGAAGCGCACGAAAGTGCACTAGTGCTGCCACCGTCAACGCGGGGGCCACCCTCCTTCGACGCCCGATGTTACACGTAGCAACACGCCAATTCAGACTGGGCAGAATGTCCAGACCGCTTAACACCCGTATTGGAGCTACATAGACAGATAAAATAATTATTAATACTAACAGTATAAACAATTAAGTTACAGGTAAACACCCAACAATGTTTGGCAACAACCAGTGTGCCGGCCAGTACAACGTGAAAGCGATAGCTAACATACTCTATAAGATGGCAGGAGTAAATAGGCGAAAGTCTAAGAGGCAGGCGTGCCTTGCTGTGTTTGCTTGGTTGCTTGGCATTGGGTGGGTGGGTAGCTTGATGGGTGACTTAGGGCACAATAAATTTGCTGCCAAAAAATTATCTCGTTCTTTTATTTCTGAATGTTGTTTATCCTACAAATAACATCAGGAATATAAAAATTGTTAGGGCACAAATTTATTGGTCTATAATTGTCCCCCTGCGACCCTTTCTGGTCTTGACCCGGCCCTCGTTATAGCTACTTTCTTTGGAACGAATACTAAATATATATTATAGCCGCATATTATAGCGGCTAGGTAGGGTTAGTCCATAATATTAGCTAAACGAGTGCTTATGGTGTCGAAAAATAGCCGTCAGGGGGGGACATAGTAGACCCTTAGACCAGCAGACGAGCAGATTTAGAAAAATATTCCATGTTGAGTCAAACAAATTGCAAAAGTTTGTTTTATTGTTGATTCTTGTTCATTAGGTCGTTCTTCATGACATATCCAAAATGGGACACAGGTTTCAACCCAGAAGTTGCCTAATTTGCATATTTAAAAATGGCCGCCATTCTCAAATTTTGAGGTTAATTATCTCTAAAAATATTCATTTTCAGTTCAGTAACTGAACTAGAGGTTGATAGATATATGACCCAATGAAACTAAAAACATATTTAGAAGCCACATAACCTCTGAATAACTAGATCGAAGGTCCAGATGTCGAAAATACATCAAAATGACATTTTTTAAACCAAGACATCGTCAAGAACACAGACGTTCATACTAGCGTAACAGCAATGTAGTACTAATGCCACGTAAAGTCTGTTATTAGAGAAGCTTGTGGATTGCCAGTCAGATGTGTGTGTGACGTGTGTGTGTGCGTGTGCGTGTACGTGTGTGTGTGTGTGTGTGTGTGTGTGTGTGTGTGTGCGTGTGCGTGGGCGTGTGCGTGTGCCCGTGCGCGTGCACGTGCGCGCGCGTGTGTGTGTACGCGTAGTTTGCTGGAAGCAGATTCTGAGAATGTGAATCGCAACAAGAAACAATGCTTTACTTGGCCTAAACAGTAGTGCACGTGCAATCCATTCGCTACTCATCAGCTGTGTGGGTTCGTTGCATAATGCATCAGCCAGAAGACGAGGATTCTACCGCAACATGTGACCTGTGTGGTTTAAGTGTTTATTCAGATAAAGATATAGTTAAAATCAGTGACAAAGCAGCTGCCACAATAAATGAAGCAAGCAAGGAAAGGGGTTTGGAAATCAATGTAAAACCTGGTCAAGACATCCACACAAAATGCAGACACAGCTTTACGAACAAGAAGAATATTCAAGTTGCCAAGAATCTGAAACGAAAGTCGCAAGACAATGCTCAGCCTCCTGCACTGAGATCAAAACAACCAACATTTCATTTCCAAAATCATTGTATATACTGTACTTCAAGAGCAGTTGATGAAGATGGCACACGCCATGAAAATGTCTACCGAGTGTCTACAACGGACTGTCAAGAAGCCATGGTTCGTTGCTGTAAAAGCCGTGAAGATGAATGGGCAAATGATGTGCGCTCTCGTATAGTTTTTGCTCAAGATTTACCTGCCGTTGATGCTGTATACCACCAGTCATGTAACGTCAACTTTAGAACAGGCAGAAACATTCCATTAAAGTTTAGCTCTACTTCTTATGAAAAGAAAGATGCGCAAGCAGGAAGGAACATTGATAAAATTAGACAAGAGGCTTTCCACCATGTTATAGATGAATTCCTGGAAAATGAAGATGAGCAGACAACAATCGGTGAACTGGTAGATCGCATGGGAGAACTTTGTTCTGACCCTTACAGTTTGCCATACATGAAGAAAAAGCTCCTTGAATATTTTGGTGATTCCCTGTATATCACACAGATTGGTAATCGTCCCAATGTTGTCACAATAAAGAGACAGGCTGAAGAAATTCTGAATAAGTTCTATGTTGACAATCAGCAAGAGGATGGAGAAGAAGCAAAAAAGCACAAGATTGTGAAAGCAGCTGCAGCCTTAATTAGATCTGAAATTGATGCTGTAAAGGGAAATCACGATACATACCCTAACATCAGCTCTCTGGGTGATAAAGAAAAGCATGAGGACTATGTGCCCGCATGTCTACTGTTGCTCCTGTCAGAAATATTCCGAGGCAAGAAGACGGACAACACTCTCAAAATAACGTCTATAGGACACTGTGTTATGCAGCTTGCCAGGCCAAGGAGCACTCTGTCATCATTACTATTTGGATTGACAATGGAGTTGCATTGGGAGTTTGGCTCGAAGGATCTCATTCAAAAACTGTATGAGAAAGGGTTTTGTCTTTCTTACGACGAAGCACTGCTGTTTAAAGCGTCTGCTGCGAAACATCAAAGTGATACTTTTTCCAACCTACAAGGTAGTTTCTGTCACGTTATAGCTGACAATGTTGATCACAACACCATCATGCACCATTGATGGCAGAGGAACGTATCATGGCATGGGGCTCATGTATACAGCAATTCCGGCAGTCAAGTCCGACCGTACCATCCCCAGAGACAAGTCCAGTCTACAAGAACACACTTCAAGTCTACAAATACTACCGTTTCGGAAGCTGGGAAAATGTGGTGAGAATATTCTGTATGAACACATACAAGATATAGTTGCCGAAGATGCAAGACGACATCTTGATTTACTTTGGAAGATTTCGTATCCACACAGATTAAGACCTGTCTGGTCTGGCTTCATGCAAGCAGTAACCCACGGACAGCACCAAGGGAAGGCGTCTTTCCATTTCCTTCCAATGATAGATCTAGACCCTACCGACATGAGCTGCATATATTCAACACTAACGTTTGTGAACAATCAATGTATGAAGTACAACGTCCAGCCAATAGTAACGTTTGACCAGCCCCTCTGGATGAAGGCCAAACTGATCATCAGCCAAGAAGAAGAGCTGAGCAATGTCATCCTTATACTTGGAGCCTTCCATACACTGATGTCGTTTCTCGGAAGCATTGGCCATTTCATGAAGTCGAGTGGTCTTTCAACCTTGCTCGAGCTAGCCTTCGCCGGTACCACAGTCACACATATGCTC
>NW_014580875.1:5510-6950 GCF_000485595.1 Priapulus caudatus
AGATAGGCGAATGCTTCATGTCAAGTTTATTTAGCCATGATGAAATCCGAGATGCTGGGGCCAAAGCATTGGTATGTGTGTATGGTAGACAAGGTACCACTTTGAATAGTCTACGTAGAAAGATGTTTGGTGACAAGGTTGTGAAGAGCCTCAAGAGTGTCGACATCAAAAGGTTGCCACCGACAGAAGATGCTGCCAAGTACCATTCTTATAGAGTTTTCCTACAGACTCAAGTATGGATAGGAAACGTAGCAATAAAACCGGAAGATTGGGGTTGGAATATCCAATGTGAAAGTTGGATGCCCGAGAGAATGGACAACAAGCCAGCTCCTGATGCGCTACTGAAGATAATACGTTGCAAATGTAAGGAGTATTGCGACACAATGATATGTTCGTGCAAGAAAAACGGGATGTTCTGCAATGAAGCCTGTGGAAAGTGCCAAGACGGACTTTGTACAAACATACCATTGGATATGTTTGAGTACTAATGCACAGTATGTATCCAAAAGATTAATGTAATATATCAGTGTGTGCTTATATAATTATTTGCAATTGAACGGTGGTTTTCATACTTGATTAAATGCTTGTCATTTTCCTTGTTTTGGTTTCAAAAATGTGTCATCTGACATACTTTTGACATATTGAACCTAGCTGTTCAGAGAGGTTATTTGGGCTTTTAAATATGTATTTTAAATTTATTGGGCCATGTTTCTATTCACCTATAATAGCGTTATTGGGCTGGAAATAAATATTTTGAGAGATAATTGACCTCCAAATCTGAAAATGACGGCCATTTTTAAATATGCAAATTAGGTAACTTCTGGGTTGAAACTTGTGTCCCATTTTGGATATGTCATCAACAAGTAACTAATAAACAAGAATAAACAATAAAACAAACTTTTGCAATTTGTTTGACTGAAAAGTCCAAATCTGATCGTCTACCTACGAGCGGTGTAGCTCTAGTAACTATAGCCCGCGTACAGTTGCCGCAGGGCTATAGAGCGTAACATGGCAATGTCGAATGAGTTTTATTCTGACAACTTTTAGCTTATAATAACTTCTTCGGTATGCCAAATAAAACACATTCTCTGCCAGACAAATGTCTTAAGCTACTATAAACACTAAAATTAAACAGCAAATTATCGCTTAAATATTGTACTTGCGATATTACTCGTCGACGAAGATTGTTTATCAACTTGTAACCGCCATTTCTCGTTGCGCACGCTCGCGCGGTTCCGGCGCTAGGGAGCGGGCACAATGTATTTCCAAGTGGAGGGGTGGGCAGGTTGCACGCGGTTGCAAACCGCGCTAGCGCTGCGCAACGAAAAATGGCGGTTACAAGTTGATAAACAATCTTTGTCAACGAGTAATATCGCAAGTACAATATTTAAGCCAGGGCTTGAAACTAACGCTCGCCCGCTCGCCCGAGGCTAGTAGAAA
>NW_014580875.1:7296-8795 GCF_000485595.1 Priapulus caudatus
AGAGAGAGAGAGAGCGAGAGAGAGAGAGGGAAAGAGAGAGAGAGAGAGAGAGAGAGAGAGAGAGAAGAGAGAGAGAGAGAGAGAGAGATGGAGAAAGGGAGTGAGAGAAAGAAAGAGAGTAAGTAGGACAGATGGAATGAGAGAATGAGAGAGAGTAAGTGAAACAGATGGAATGAAAGTAAGTGAGACAAAGAGAGTGGGCGAGACAGAGAGAGAAAGAGAGTGAGACAGAGAGAGACAGTGAGTGAGACAGTGAGAAAGTGGGTGAGACAGAGAGAGAAAGAGAGCGAGAGAAAGAGAGAGCACGAGAGAAAAAGAGTGAGAAAAAGAGAGAGGGGGAGAGAAAGAGGTGTGCCCCTTGCCTGACAACTGCTCACAAACAGCTACTTAGGTCCAGCGCGGCATTAAGGTAGGACTCACAGTGAAAATTATGTGTAAGGTACGCTTCACAGTCATTAACAACTGCTGTCGATCGAATAAGCAGAAGATGGATCACAAACTCAGCGACCGCGACGGTCAGCATCAAGCTCGTGGTTTGTGGCGCCCCCTGGCCACGTCATACCTCGCCTGCAGTGAGTTGTTGAGCCGGATGCCGTCTGCGAGACCGCATATCTCGATGAGATCCTCGCGACTTAATCTCAGCAGGTCCGCACCTAGAAACAAGCGAACATCGGCTTTGTCAACGTCCAACAAGCAATTAGCCGGTGCGATTTCTATGAGCATATGATATTTAACTATAGTATAATGATTTATATAGTAATATATATATATAATATATATATATTATATATATACGCGATGATAATTGCACACCCCTTGGATATCGTTGCTGTAGGATGGTCAAAACTGAACGGCTTTACATGTGTCTCTCACACATGCACACGAAATTTTGGACTTTGTCTTTTCGAAAATGTCCCATACCACAAAAACGCTGCCCACAAAAATTGTTCTCGAATTCCACGTCTTAGCGCAGTCCTAGCACGCGAATAAATGGTTGCAGTGTCGTTTAAGTAGGCATTCGAGTGCAACCATAAGTGCAGGAGCGGGCCGAGATGATGAGGAGAGAAGCTGCGACAATAGGACAAGTACTTTGGTGTAATTTTGGTGTAATTAACCTTGAATGGAGTAATTAACCTTGAATGGTGTAATTAACCTTCAAGACTGTGGCTGATGGGCTACGAGGAGCTACACGAGTTAGCTACACAACATCTCATCCCGAAATTGTGTCCTGTTACCCACCATGCAGAAGACACATGAAAACATGAAAACTATGTTAAATAGTATTCGTTTATTTTAATATTCTCCTAATATTTATTATAATATATCACTGATATTTCACTTACCGGAGAAATTATTGAAAATCTTCCTGAAGTCACAGAACCTGTTAGCACTCAGCCATTCGATGACTTGATCAGAGTTAGCATTAGACAGCAAGGCCTGAAAACCCCACACAAACCTTATACACATCCTTAAACAATAACAAAACAACTTGTGCACTT
>NW_014580875.1:9766-21185 GCF_000485595.1 Priapulus caudatus
AAAGAAACCCTAGTGTTTTTCAAGAGTTTATGAGTGGAAATATGTCGCTTTATCCACCATCCCTCTTTACAAAGCATGGCCTACTAAACGCTCCTACAAACCCAAAACTTGCGGATGCTATTTATAAACTCTGCAGAGACACACAATGCATTAATATTCCAGAAGCAGAATGCAATGTTCTAGATGGCGGTTCGCTTCTACAGCGTTTGCCATGGTCAAAGGGGGATATGTATAGACAAATAATCAACACATATATACGTGTGGTGCAAAAGTATGCCCACCCAATAGTTGTGTATGATGGCTACTCACAGGAAACAATCAAGACAGTGACACACCAACGACGTGCAGCGGGTCAATCGTCAGCAAAAGTAAAACTAGCGCTTGACTTACCATTGAAGATAGACAAGAAGACATTCCTGATGAACAAATCAAACAAACAAGAGTTCATCAACATGCTTTCTGATAAGATGAGAAAACAGGACATCGAAACCATTTATGCAGAAGACGACGCCGATCTGTTGCTTGTCTAGACAGCCGTGAACATGGCCGTGTACAAGACGACATTTGTCATTGCAGAGGATACTGACATCCTTGTGCTCTTGTGCCACCACCATAAACCAGGTACCAGCTTGTTCATGAAGTCAGAGAAGAGTGCAATTAAGAGACCACTGTGGAACATCCAGACGACATGTGCAATTTTAGGAAGCCAGCTATGCACATACCTACCATTTCTGCATGCTCTATGTAGGTGCGATACCACATCTGGACTCCATGGGATCGGCAAAGGTTGCGTGCTAAGAAATCGGACGAACTAATGCAGATAGGTGAATGCTTCATGTCAAGTTTATCTAGCCCTGATGAAATCAGAGATGCTGGGGCCAAAGCATTGGTATGTGTGTATGGTAGACAAGGTACCACTTTGAATAGTCTACGTAGAAAGATGTTTGGTGACAAGTTTGTGAAGAGCCTCAAGAGTGTCGACATCAAAAGGTTGCCACCGACAGAAGATGCTTCCAAGTACCATTCTTATAGAGTTTTCCTACAGACTCAAATATGGATAGGAAACGTAACAATAAAACCGGAAGATTGGGGTTGGAATATCCAATGTGAAAGTTTGATGCCCGAGAGAATAGACAACAAGCCAGCTCCTGATGCGCTATTGAAGATAATACGTTGCAAATGTAAGGAGTATTGTGACACAATGATATGTTCGTGCAAGAAGAACGGGATGTTCTGCAATGAAGTCTGTGGCACCAAGTGTCAAGAGCGGACTTTGTACAAACATACCATTGGATATGTTCTGAATACTAATGCACAGTATTTATCCAAAAGATTAATGTAATATATCAGTGTGTGCTTATATAATATTTGCCAATTGAACAAAACGGTGGGTTCATTACTTGATTAAATCGCTTGTCATTTTATTGTTTTTGGTTTTAAAATGTGTCATCTGCATACTTTTGACATATTAAACCTAGCGCTTTCAAAGAGGTTATTGGGTTTTAAATTATGTATTTTACATTCATTGGGCCATGTTTCTATTCACCTATAAATAGCGTTTATTGGGCTGATAAATGAATGTTTGAGAGATAATTGCACCTCAAGATACTGAAAAAACGTCATTTTTAAATATGCAAATTAGGTAAACTTGATGGGTTGAAAACTTTGCCTCCCATTTGGATTTGTCATCAAGAAGTACCTAATAAACAAGAATCAAACAATAAAACAAACTTTGCAATTTTGCTTTGACTGAAAAGTCCAAACTGCTCGTCTAAATGTCTGCTGACCTGATGAAGAGATGTAATCTCGAAAGCTTTGTCAATTAAACTTTAAACACCATTATTCTATACCTTGACTTTGTTTATATATATATATTATCCAGTTGCCAAAATGTTGACCTGCAATGTTAATTACTCTAAACTTTTTTCATGCGAAATGTGTTCTATATAGCTTAGGAGAGCTGATTTAGCTTGTTGCTTACCTGTGCAACGCCTGAGCATTTCTTGGAATTCAAGATGACCGCCGCCGTCGATCTTGATTTTGTCAATTTACAATTTGTGATCTCGATGCACTAGAGTGTCATGCAATACCTCTTTTTAGGGATTTTCGAGGGCAGGGAGTCCATTCTGGAGTTATTTTTCAGATATGGGTCAATGTCAAGGTCAAATGACGGTCAACGGTCAAAATAAGACCACTTTAATGTTAAATTCACTGTTCATAGATAGTATATATAGGCTGACAACTACGACTGAACATTACGAGACTAAATGGGATGAAAATCACGCCACACCATGGTCATGGAGTTTACCCAGCATTCCTGCCGGCATCATCGACGGAAACATTGATGTGATGCAGCTCACGATTCCTCGAGTCAAGAAACACGAGGCATTCTCTCAGCGACTCATATCCAATTAGGCTATACATGCTGCAGCACTACACAGGACCTTCCAAGCTGAATCCACCTCTGATTCCAATGAAAGCTCTGTCTGCAGAAGCAGTCACAGCTTCAATCCGCTGCAGTCAGTTTCAGTCAGCAGCGAGACGCAGCCTGGCTGTCGTAAGTCCATGAGAGTGACAAGGCCTGTCGAGTGGGCGGGCTCAATGCTCAGCAAGACGACTAGTGGCGGGCTCTGCCCATAAGCCCAAGACACTGGTGGTGTTTTGGAGCCGATGATCGATCACCACCTGCTCACCAGACACCGTTCTGACTACGCCCTGTATCTCGAGAGGACTCTCAAAACTTTCGGATGCAGTACACCCACCTCTCTGTTGATCTCCAACTCTATCAGACTGCATGCCTTAGTCCAATGGAAAGACCCTCAGCGCTGGACCAACCTTATACTTCACCCGGGCATGATGCACACTCTCATGAGTTTCCTGGGCTGTATAGGGACACTGATGGAAGGCATCTGGCGTGGACGTTCTCATGAGAGCAGCGTTTGGTGGCATGACCAGCATCATCACCGGAAAGACCTGAACAAAGGCTCTACGGCATACCGTCTCATCATCGCCGTGTTGCTGCAGAGTTTTCACTCAAATGGTGCCAAGCACATACCAAGAGCTGAGTGACTACCTGGAGACAGCCAGAAAAAACCTAACGGGAAGCTATGGGTGGACTGTCTCATCAAGCCGACACTGCTGGCGCTCATGTTCCTGCGTGGAGAGCTGGAATGGTAACTTTCTCCTCCAGCAGCACTGTCTCAAGGCAATGCTGCCGTATTTCTTTACAGCAGGTCACCCAATTATGCCCGCTATCAAGAGCTGGTATGTGCGACAGATGGAGCACCTTCCCCAGCGTGCGCGGAGAACCTACTGGCAGGCGCACATGTCTGTCGGCATTCTTGATATCGGGACCGCAGTGCCAGCAGATTAGTTCGGCGAACAGACACTATATCAAGCGAGGGAAGGGTGCTGGAGGTATGAAGGGCATATCGACGAGCGCGCGAGCAAGTGGCTGTTGTGGGTCAACAGTTTCAGTGTGTGTGCCCACCTCGACATCGCCATGGAAGATAATTATGTACAGGTGAAGCTGGGGTGAGGAGAAGCCACATGGTCGAATGGACGAAGAGGAGAAGAACAAGCAGCAAGGAGGAAGGAGAGGAAAGAAGAAGACTGTATGAGGTCGATCGGAGGAAGATCGCAGCAGAGCTGAAGAAGTACACTCATCCCGTCAACGAGCAGCATCCAGGTCTCTATAACATCTGCAATGGCCAAGTGGCGCCTGACACAGTGAAGCTGTTCAGGATGCACTGACTATCGGAGTGAGCAAAGCAAGCAGTTTCTCCGCTTCACTAAGCAGTTGACTTCCACAAAAACCATAAGAAAATGGTCAGATCAATGGAGCACTCCAAGAAGGCAATCACTTGTCAAGAGGAAGGCCATCTACAACATCGAGACACTGTTTAGTCAGCTGTTGGTCTTGGGGCAGCAGCGGAGCGTGGATCTATCCAACATCTTCCAGTTTGAACTGAGTCCAGTTCCCAACATCTCTGATTGATGAGTATGGTATGTTTGAGGAAGGGCAACAAGGCCGTGCTCGTCAAGTGTCTCGTGTTTCTGTCAAGACTCCACCTGCTCCAGACGTGGTGTTGTTGACGCCGCGTCAGCTGCTGTACCACGTTGTGTGGCCAGTCGCTGGGACCGCAGGAGATCTGGCTGCAAGCTTTGGTGCTCGACTGGCCCACTTCCCCCTGGCTCAAAGAAATAGTCCTGTTCGACAGGTATGACCAAGAGCCCCTAGCGCAAAGGAGCATGAGCAGATGAAAAGAGGAAGAGCCAAGGAAAGTGCGGCTGACTCCAAACACACCCCTTCCATGCCGACAAGCTATTCTTCACAATGCCACGAACAAGAGTCTGCTCAACAACATCCTATGCGGCTACTCCCTTCCACACAACATCCAGCTTGTTAACAAGCTGGACGGTCGTCACCCATGCTGAGGCAGACATCACTCTCCGCAGCTACATTGCTGAAGGCGGCAGCAGAGATGCACAGACAATCTGCATCCTCAGTGATGACACAGAACGTCTTCGTCCTCTCGTGGTGTACTGGACATCAAGGATGCGGGTCATTGCTAAGATTCAAATGGAAAGTGGAATGGTGATGTCCTGGATATCAACAAAACTGTTGAGCGGTAGGCCCCAGAAAGTGCAGCCAGCTTCTCGGTGTCCATGCATGCGCTGTCAGGCTGCGATACGGTGTCGTACCCCTTCGGAAAAGAAAAACAGTTCAGCACTCAAGCTCTTGGAGATTGATATACCAGGTCTGGATCAAGTGCTTGGAGAGCTTGCGCGGCACCATGCTCAACTCAAAGCGACAGCAGACAGCTTCTTCTTCCCTCTCTACGGACAGAGAGTTGTACGACAATGAATGATGCACGTACTCGCCTCTACTGCAGCCATAAGAAGCCGCCACAAACTTGATGAAACTGCCACGACTGACGTCAACCTGCAGCTGCATGAGCTCCGAACTCACCTTCAGATGCTACTGTGGAAGGCAGCGAACCAACGTGACCCACCTGAAGAAGCTCTACATATTACCAACTTTGGTTGGAATATCAAAGGCTCCACCATCACACCGACCATCTCAACAGCGCAGTTGCTCCCAAGCGCTCCTGGATGTAGTGAGCTGCAGCTGCAGCGCAGAGGGCAAGGCATTGCAGCGTGGGAACGTTGCAGCTGCAACCGTGCGGCCTTTCATGCACAGACTATTGCAAGTGCGAGGGAGGAGTCGCCTGTTGTAGTCAATTCACGAAAATCATCAGAATGAAGAAGATCACTGGACGACACGAGGACAATGAAGAGGAGCTAAGTGTAGATGACGACAATGACAATGATGATGATGCGAATTAAGGAGTAATGAGGATGAGGAGTCATAGCAGGATTGTGACAACTTACTGTTTATTGTGTACTGTTTAAGGCTGTTTGCTATTTTCTGCGTTGAAATATGCCTATCTACTATCTATGCACAGTGAATTTACATTAGTGTCTTATTTTGACCGTTGACCTTCATTTGACTTTGACCTTGACCCATATCCCAAAAATAACCTCCAGAAATGGACTCCCTGCCCTCGAAACCCCTAAAAAGAGTATTGCGTGACACTCTAGGGCATCGAGATCCCAAATTGTAAATTGACAAATCGAAGATGAACGGCGCGGCCATCTGAATTCCAAGAAATGCTCAACGATGCACAGGTAGCAACCAAGCTAAATCAGCCTCTCCTAACTATATAGAACAAATTTCCATAAAAAAAAGTTTAGAAGTAATTAACATGCAGGTCCCATATAGGACATATAGGGCCGGCAAACGACTAATATATATATATAAGTAAAATCAACACACAACACCCATGCTAGATAAAATCAAAGTCAAATAATAGGTTAAGGGTGTTTAAAATTTAATTAAATTTAACGCGGCGGTGGAATATATATATATATAGATAAAGTTATACGGACACGGTAGAATTTTGACTCTGTTTTATTGCATACAGAACTGTTTCGTGTGGAGCGAAAGCTCCACACTCATCAGTGCCTAATACAGAGTGATCTATTTAGAACATCCCGGGCAGTATAAAAACGTCATGCATAATGTCATCTATTGTTCATGCGTGAGCCGTTCTAAAGAAATACCATAGATACTAATTACGCGTCATTGTCGGTGACTGCTGCGCGCTGGCGCTAAACTGAATTCATTGCAAGAGTTTACATAACGTTTCTTAATAAAAATTTATTTCTTATGTCTGCAATTTACTAACAAGTTCGTTTCTCTTGTCAGTCGTCGCGTCTCAAGGTTTGCCACAATATGTAGAACTTCTCTGTTAAGCATAGGTTGCATATTTTTCGTAGTGTTTCGAGTAGTGTGGGCGCTTTGCTCAGTATCTTCCATTTAATCGCGTAGTCTAGGTTTGTTTCTTTTCAAGTTCCAAATATGTTTACTAAGTTCTGTCGAGTTCCGTTTTGATTCCGTAGTGAAGGATGCCTTATGGTTTCGCTAGTCTTGGCTTGAAAGAGGTAGCTGTTAGTCCGACGTATGTTTCTGTCTTATTTTCGCTTGTCACTGTTGCTCGGTTATTATGTCTTTAGCAAGGCAGTTTTCATCCAAGTGGGCACGTTACGTTTTTCGGCAGTTGCATTTTCTGTTGTTTACCGTTTCCGTGTTGATCTACAGTATTCTTCTGTTGTTTCCCTCTATTATATTTCTTTACGCGTTTGGCATGCAGCTGTAACGAGATCTAACATTGTTCTTATTGAATATCTTGTGGAGTTTGTTTTCTGGAGGGAAGCACTTATTTACGATTCAAAAAATTCCTTGCCGACGCTTGTTTCACATTTCGGATGTGAATTTGTTATCGTTTGAGAATCTAATTATGCACATCGGGCATTAACATTGCTATATATATATATATATATATATATATATATATATAGATATAGATATATAGATATCAACAACTGATAACGTCAAAATATATAAACGTCAAATAATAGGTTAAGGGTGTTTAAAATTTAATTAACGAGCTTTCGAGATGTACATCTCTTCATCAGGTAATTCAGCAGACGTGTGAGCTTTTGAGACATTGCCATGTCTGCTGAATTGCCTGATGAAGAAATGTATATCTCGAAAGCTCGTTAATAAATATTTATTTTTTTATATTTTTTATATATATATATATATATTCTACGCCGAGTCCTATGAATTACGAAAGATAATACTCGTCACGACTTACTATATTATCTACTTTGAGTCTATTTTATGTCCATTTGTCGTCGTATAGGACAGGCTAAAACACCATCATCGTAATTAGAAATCGACTGGGAACAATCGTAATGTTTGGATTTATCTAAAAAGGTTTAGCACAAAAGATTAGAAAAAGCTAGGATTCCCAGCTCGGCGAGTCGTGATGAAGGCTTAGAACTGAGACTATGAGATCGTCGTCACGGTCACGGTCATGCAGGATATTTGGCCCACGGCTTAGAATTATTTCAAGCACGTCTGGCGCGAGGCTATAGCGTCCTTAGATATACTTCCAGAACAATAGGATTGTTTGCCAGATCTGATGCGATGTGTGTTCTATTCGGGAGCGCGGGCTATTTGCGTGTTTTTAATGTGTCTGATTAAATAATGCGAATGCTTCTCTTTCGTTCTCGTTAATGGCGCCGCGTGAATTTGTTATCGTTTGAGAACTCTATTATGCACATCGGCCTTACATTGCTGCTGCGCCTTCAAACGGGTTTTGTTTCGTGATGTCGGGGAACTCGATTAAAATTAAAAATTAAAATAAATAACGGGTGCTTTTCTATCGGAGTGATTCCACAAGCCACAAGCGTTTGGAATGTTTAATTTCGAAGACGTTTCATTCGACGAGACACGAAATACATACCGCCCACGAATTACGCAAATCGGACACACCTATATAACAACACTCGCTCCAAACTCTAAGCATACTTATATATGCTAACTAATACATACTAATAACACTTTTAAAGAAACAATTGTGCATTGTCATAGTCGAATCGCTGTGCGTTGGTAGAATTCGAAATTACATACGAGCGCGGATTGGTAGAGCGAGATGAAACGTGTACAAAATTAGAGATGGCGGTCGCATAGAAATTGCGGAGTCATCTTGCTGTGCGCATTGAATAATAATATCTCTGATGGTTCTTGGCTCGGGGCCTAGAGACTGACCTCTCGTTAAACCCTGGCACATATATCACCGTGAGATACGTATACCCCTCAATAAGGAGAGTAAGCTTGTTGTGTGTGCGTGCGTGCGTGCGCGCGCGCGCGCGCGTGTGTGTGTGTGTGTGTGTGTGTGTGTGTGTGTGTGTGTGTGGTGTGTGTGTGTGTGTGTGTGTGTCGTGTCGTGTGCGTCGTGCGCGCGTGCGTGCGTGCGTGCGATGGTGTGTGTTGGTGTGGCCGCTGGCGCGCCTAAGCGCGCAGCGCGCGTGTGTGGTGTGGTGTGTGTGTGTGTGTGTGGTGGTTCGTGTTTTGTTGTGTGTGGTGCGTTTGTGCAGCGTCGCGAGTGCTGTACGGCACGTGTCTGCGTGCGCGCTTCGTTGTGTCGTGATGCTTGCGCCGTGCGCCGAGTGTATGTATGCGTGCGTCTTGCGTGCCGCGCGCGTGTAATATGTAAGCGTGAGTATATTTCTCGCCCCTTTCGTGTCACTGCATTCCCTGTAGCATTACACTCGAGTGCGTATATTTTATATAATATTTGTATATACATATATATATGTATGTATATGTATATTACATATATATATGTAAGTATTATATATATATATAGAAATAAAGACACAACGGAGTTTTAGCATAACGCTTTCTTAACGAAGCGCTATGCTTAAAACTCCGTTTGTACTGTTATTTTCTAGATATAATCACGCGGATATTGTGATATCATAACTTTTCTCTCTCTCTCTCTCTCTCTCTCTCTCTCTCTCTCTCTCTCTCTATATATATATATATATATATATATATATATAGATATAGTTCATAGTCTCAATCTCTCGTCCACCTATAAGTGACAGACGAGCATCGGTGGGCGCGTCGCCACCGCCGTCAGCTGTGAGATGTCGCTGTCGTCCGTCTCGTCGTCGTCGTCGCCGACCGACTCTCGCGTGGTATACGTCGGCAACACTCGACCGCCGTCAACGCCACCTAGCGGGTGCTGCCGGGCACGCTCGTCGCGCTCTCTGGCGCTGACGCGTTCGACGTCGACGGGCGTGACGTCATCGAAGAAAGCGAAGTCAAGGCGGTAGACGTTCAGGTCGCGTTGGTACGTCGCCAGCCGACGGAACTGCCGCGCCCAGACGACCTCGTCGTTGACGTACGACGTGCGTGCCTGCGTCGTCCCGCCCGTCGACTCGGCGACGCCCTCCAGCACGACGACGACTTCGTAGTCTTGCGTCGCAAAGTCGTCTGCCGACCACGCGTAGAACGGTGACGCCACGTCGATGCGGTGCGTCACGACGACGGGCCACATCATGAAGATGCCGCTGCCTCCGTCGTCGACGCCGACGTCCAGGTCGAAGCGATGCAGCGGCAGGACGTCTCCCTCTCGCGTCGTCACCGTCCGATAGAGCAGCGCGCGCACGTGAGCGCTGATGATCTGCGAGCGACGCATGTCGCCGACGCGAAACTGCAGACAGAGGGCGCCGTCGCGCGCGCAGACGACGGCCAGCTTGCTGAAGACGATCGTCTGCGCGCGCTTGTTCGGTCGCGAGATCTTCGCGAACACCATGCCGACGACGAAGCACTGGATGAGCACGCCGACGATCGACTGCACGACGAGCGTGAAGATCGCCTCGGGGCACTCCTCGGTGATCGATCTCGAGCCGTAGCCGATCGTGTGCTGCGTCTCGAGCGAGAAGAGGAACGACGACGCGAACGACGTCTGCTCGACGAGGCACGGCCGCCAGGCGGCGCTCCCGTCCCCGTCGTCGTCGGCGGAAGAAGAGGAGGAGGAGGAGGAGAAGTCGCCGTGGGCGTAAGAGATCGCGTACCAGATCCCGGCGAAGAAGAGCCAGCTGAGCAGAAAGCCGGCGACGAAGACGGCGATAGTCCAGCGCCACCTGACGTCAAGGAGCGTCGTGAAGAAGTCGGCCATAAAGCGACTGCCGCGCCGCTCGACGCGACACGCCGTCACGTTGACGACGCCGTTCTTATCGACGACGCGTCGCCGCTGCGCTGCCGACGACGGCGACGACGGCGACCCGGAGTGACCCCACGAGTAGCCGGAAAACGGCAGGTGGCGCCACATAGGCGCCATCACCTCCAGCTCGGCGTCGGCGATCGAATGGTGTCCGTCGTCGGCGTGACGTTGACCATGGCGGCCATCTTGTTTTGCGACGAACGTCGTCGTCGCCGGCATCGACAGACTTCTGCCGACAGACGCGGGGCGACGAGAGCCGACGTCATAGCGGTCTGCTGAAGGGTAGGCCTGCAAAATGCGTCGACGGGGTCGGAGTGGTAAATGCGCATGCGCATGCGTGACGTCATCATTACGGTATTACACGGCTGTGATGCTAACATCATAACTACTTCATAATAACACCATAAATACGTCATAATAACATCATAATTACGTCATAATAACGTCATAACTACGTCATAGACAGTGCGGGAATTCTAACACCAACTATATGATAGTTCGAGCGGAAATTCCAACCCCAACTATACGATAGTTAGTGTGGGAATTCAAACACCACCTATCTACTATATAATAGTAGAAAGAGCCGAAGTGTCGTTTTCCGTATCTCCTCCGAAACCGTGCCGCGTGTGCTCACGCGAATCGAGCTGGGGCCCCTTCTGGGCGTCGCGAATACATTCCGCTACGTTAGAACGCGATTTTTCCATCGTAAAGTAACTTTTTGAGGCAATTTTCTAAAAAGTTATGTGCCCGAAGAAACATCGGCATTCATCGGAAACCCGCACCAACTTTTAAGATCGCAAAATCCGCATGCGCAGTCCAAGCAGAGTACGTGAATCACCTTGTAATTGACGTGCTCTCATCGGAAACCCGCACCAAATTTTAAAATCGCAAAATCCGCATGCGCAGTCCAATCAGAGCATGTGAATCACCTTGTAATTGACGTGCTCTCATCGGAAACCCGCACCAAATTTTAAAATCGCAAAATCCGCATGCGCAGTCCAAGCAGAGAATGTGAATCACCTTGTAATTGACGTGCTCTCATCGGAAACCCGCACCAAATTTTAAAATCGCAAAATCCGCATGCGCAGTCCAAGCAGAGAATGTGAATCACCTTGTAATTGACGTGCTCTCATCGGAAACCCGCACCAAATTTTAAAATCGCAAAATCCGCATGCGCAGTCCAAGCAGAGAATGTGAATCACCTTGTAATTGACGTGCTCTCATCGGAAACCCGCACCAAATTTTAAAATCGCAAAATCCGCATGCGCAGT
>NW_014580876.1:0-8902 GCF_000485595.1 Priapulus caudatus
TCTAGATGCTGACAATTAAAATTATTCTCTACCCATGACTTATATTAATGATACACGATTGACTACTAGACACATTGTGCAGTGAGCTGGCCGGATAAACGGGATTGAGACAGCCGATCCTACAGCTAGACACTTGTTTTTTTTGCCATTGCTACATGAGGCACGGTGGACAGTGGTCCGTGTCAACCGACACCGTTGGCTCAACCTCCTCCGGAGCAACTACACAGGTCCCATCTACTTGGGGAACACGAAGACGGTTGTGGGGAGCCACCGAGCATCCCGTGAGAGGCGTATGCACCAGTGGAATTCCTCGAGTCAAAATTAAACATTTTAAACTTACTGTGACGATAGACTCCGCGATGAAAAAGTGAAAGTAACTATGCACTTTTTCTATGGAAATTTTTAATAAGCGTTTCTATGCGACATATTGCTTTAAATATTGTTGGTGTTGACACTGCTATGCCCCGCGCTGCTGTTCCGTGGAATTTATTCCCGGAAACGGCCCCGAGACGGCGCCGCCCATGTGGCCCCGTCGGCGCAGGTGCCCCCTCCCGCGCCGGCCCGCGCGTGCGCGGCGCTCGCTCAACGCGACGACGACGGACGAGCCGAGAGACGCGGCGCCCCCTGGCGGCGCGGGAGAAGCGGGCGTGTCCGTCCCCCTACTACGGGCGGCGCCCATCGCCGGGTCTACTTCGCTTGGCCGCGCGGCGGACGACCGAGGGCGGCTCGCCCGGCAGCCAGCCTGGTGGCGCGGTGCCGCAGGCAGGCCTCGCTCGGTTCCTCCGCGGCCCGACGACCCGCAGCCGCGAACCCCTGAACGGCGCGCCCTCGTCGGGAGACCCGACGGCCGGCGGACTCGTCGAGGTGTCTAGTGTCTACCTCGCGGCGTTCTATTATTATTTATCACTTGAGAGGCGAAGGGTGTGTCTGTTTCTAGTGGCTTGCATGTTGGGGGAAGCGATAGTGCTGAGGCCGATATATTTCCCTCATGCGCGTGAGCCTGCGCTATCCTAACACTGTTTGCTCGTGGTTGTTAGAGAGCTGACGCTTACTCGTTCCGGCATCTACAGGTTTTTGACGGAACATGCCATATCCTGCCAGCTACCCTTGTCGTCAGAGCAGGAGTATGAGGTGAGTGAGAAGGAGGAGGAGGGTTGCGGCAGTCAGGAAATTGTATGACGGCAATCTCGTTCGTGAATGCGTCGGCTAGCCAGTGGCAGTGCGCGATTCTTGTGATTTTGACTGCCGATTTATTTGTTTGTACTCTGGATTTGTTGTGTTTTTCAGCAAAGAAGAAGATTCTATATACTAATCTTGAATAAGCTTCTAATAGTGTCAGTCATGGTAGAGGCATGTCCCTCCATCGTCACTGTGGTCGCCTCTTTGGTGATGTTTTTTCCCAGCACGCCTAATTTTAGAATATCAAGTTGAGACAATGAACATATTATAACAGGGAAATACGCAACGAGTTTGGGACGATGTCGAAGCTGGGGTCAAAGGTCAAGAGTGTGTATATAACAACAAAAAAGTGACATGAATACGGTTCACATTCTCAAGAGTTCATAAACGATTAGTAAAATATTTGTTTATTCTATCTCCAATGATCAGCTCTCAAAGAAATTGACAATTTAATAAATGCAGATTACTTCAACATATGCGGTGACTCTGTGGTGGAGTGGTGGGATTCTAGTAAACCCTGTTAGACCCAAATATGTTCACATACGCGCCGAAACAGTGGAAGGCACAACGGAAGGCACATCAGGAACCTTCTCGAAGGAATGTTCGTTGGGATCGTTATGAAAGTTACGAGATAGCGCGTACGTTTAAGTGTCTTAAGATTAAAGATGGAAGCTCCCATCGTACGTAGTAGCAACAACTATTTGCAAGACAGAATAGGTAAGCACTGATCCATTTACCTATGCAAGCCTACAGGCTGAAATAGAGAGCTGCCACTTGTAACTAATTAACGCAGGCAAAAACTACACAGTACACTACCACCAACACATGCACTGGCAGTGGCATACGTTACATGTAACACACTGACAGTACTTACAGAATGCCATAGAAATTATACGATTTAAGGAGCATAAACCTTCTTCAACCAAATTTAGCTTTTGAAATTTCACTGTGACATTGTAGCCTCATACATCCAGGCATATGTATAGATTCTACTAGCAAACCAGGCAATCAAATTCTTTCTAACAGTAAACAAATCCATGTTTAACACTCCTCTTAAGGGTCAAAAGGTTATCCGACACTTACTCTTTGCATGTCATTGACCTTTGACCTGTGACCTCCAGTTTCGGCACAGTGATGGCTTTTCCTACCATGATGCTATACACCGACTATCACGAGCCTAGGTCGAGCCGTTTAGATTTGTCCCGCAATTCTGCATTTCCTCCCTATACCTTAAGTTAAGGAGGGAATGTTCCCCCTTCTTTTACACTTCTTGACCTTTGACCTTTGACCCCCAGCTTCGACACCAACTCGGCTCTCATCATTTCGGCAACACAGTCCAGTTTTTGCCTAGCTCCTACACCCTATTCCAGCGATACTTCTCCGCTCTACCTTCCACCGACCTACCTTCACCCCGCCGAGCGCCTCCGCGAACCGCAACTCTAAGGTACGACATTACTTGTATTCGATGCGAGTTCGATGTTACGACGCGGAGACATCTGTATAGTATCACATGAGTGTGTTTGATTAGAGTGAAATAGACGCACGAGCAGTAGTTTTCATAATACTGTGTTTTCTGTTCATAATACGGTGTGACGCAACCTGGCGCTACCTTCAAAACGGGTGCCACTACGGCACCTACTAAACTGAGAACCTGGTAACGGGAAGTAAAAGCCTACCCTAGAAATATCAAAATTGATATTAGATCATATGATGATGATTAGATAATATGATTTTAAATTGATTTGATTTTAGACGTTGACCGATTAGTCAACACACAAGACAGTCGATGTAAAAAAAATGGCAACAAAAATTTTACAAATTTTACCATAGCAAATTCGTGACGTAGCCAATTTAAACAATCCTGTTTTAATATATTCGTTTGTAACACTACCTTGAAAATGAATGCTGAGATATAATACAAATTCACAAATTTTACTATAGGTAATAAATTTTATAATGAAGTAGTATGATGGGTGATGTACAAGACAGCCTAATAAAAGAATTTCTTTCAGCAACCTGTCACACTTACCTCAACTGTTCAACAAACTGCCTGGCAGCTCAGCGCATTGTTTCACATCTTCCTCTTTCTAAAAAAGAAGGTTTGAAGACAATATACAGTTAATTTTTTCATCTACCAAAAGTTTCTTATTTGTACTTGGTGAGGACTCATGACAAGTACTAAGAACTGGATGACAACAACTTAATTATAAACATCACAAATACTGATAATAAAACGGACAAAATTTATTACGAGTCTACGGGAACATAGGGAAATAGCAACTGTGCATAGAGATAAACTGCAGATGTGAGAAATGAGGGAGAGTTCGATAGCAAGTCTAACCAGCATTACCCTTTTTGAGCCGAAAATCAGTTTTTGCCGAATGAATCCAATTAGCTCCACGTGACTCATATACTCAACCAAGCAATAAATGAATTGTCAGAGTTAAGGAGGGAATGTTCCTCTTCTTTTACACCTCTTGACATTTGACCTTTGACCCCCAGCTTCAACATCCAAACTCGTTTTCGGATTACCCCCCTACGTCCCGAATATCGTGACCGTACGTCGAGCGGTTAAGATTTGTGCCCAACTGTTGACGGACAGACGGACGGACGGACAGACGCACGGACGATCATGCGATTCTACAAGCTGCATCTGACTACGTCAGATGAGCTAAAAATTATATAACACGCTGTATAGAGCTTACTGATTTCTTGGTGAAGGAGGTGGCGTTTGCATGCTTGTTTCCTAATACAGCAAAAAAGAACTCTACAGGTCTATATATTTATGAGTAGTCAGTAACTTTACATAGGTGATAAAGAATTATGCAATTTGAGTATTTTTTTCTACTAGCAACCTAGGTAATCTCTAACAGTCATAATGGATTCGTCTCACGTGACTCATATACTCAACCAAACAATAAATAAATTGTCAGAGTTAGTGCTCCCAACTATGGGCGGACACAAGTTACTCTTGATTTTTCTTCACAAAGTGCCAACTACATTCAAGAATACAAGGTAAAGACTTTTACTTCAGCAAAGAGGGAGTTTCCCTTCTTGTTCGGATCCACTGTTTGCATCTCAAGCTGATGAATCACAACTTGCAGCTCCTGGCATTCATCCTTATATTTCTAAAGGGAACAGACAAATGTTGTACTTATTACGTATAACTTGCTTTTCTATTAAGAGAGTATGATATTTATAATAAGTATTATCCTATCCTGACACTACGTTTATATTTGTGACGGCTTAGCGCGTTCTCTGCAGTATCACACAGCAGAAAATCAGCCAACTTATTCACCTGAAGCGCGTTCATCCCGTAGCTCCGCCATCCGGCCATCGTCAAGGCGAAAGCCACGCCCATGCTGGCGAGGATCAACACACCTCCGCTGGCGCCCGCCCATCCCTAACGCGAGGCTAGAGGCCGCCACCGTCGTTGCCAGCAGTGCCAGCATGTAGTAAGAGATCTGGAAGCCGAACATCCAGTATGTTATGGTGGCAAACAGGGTCGTGGGTATGATACGCATCGGCACTATGTCACAGAACAACTTCGCGAGGAAGTAGGCGGGAACGCGATAGAATCCACCGATTGTCTCGTGTATAAATATGTGTCGTTCGTTGAGGAAAAGCTCCACAGTTGAAAGGTTGCCTGACTGATCTGATCTCCCTTCATGCGGTTCCTCTCTAGCTCTCTCCCTTCTCCCCATCCTACACTCTCTCGCTCCCCTCACAGATACTATGGCGGGGTCGTCGCACCTTCAGCTTTGCCTCGTCCGGTCCCTTCGCCTGACTGATCTGATCTCCCTTCATGCGATTCCTCTCTAGCTCTCTCCCTTCTCCCCATCCTACACCCTCTCGCTCCCCTCACAGATACTATGGCGGCATCGTCGTATCTTAAGCTTTGCCTCGTCCGGTCCCTTCGCCCGACTGATTTGATCGCCCTTCATGCGATTCCTCGTCCGGAACGTCTTTAGCATGCCGCATAGGTATGCGCTCGTTTGTCACGTGCTCGCAACATGTGTAACATTATATACTGTTTAATTAGAATTAGTTAATTTCATAAAATGTGTGGAAAATCGGGCAAAGTTACATCAATTCAGTCCGTATATACCAACACTCTGAACTCTCATAAATCGTCATCAGAAGCTGACAAGCTACATTAAGTCGAATTAGAAATTCACTCCAAACATTTCAAGTGTAATTATAATCGAAAGACAACAAGAGCCTTAGAGTATATAATATTCTGGGTGACTAATTGGTTTATCAACCTGTTGTGATTGACAGGCAGCCATCATCAAGCAGCATTGTGATAGAACCTTATATAGACGAAGCTTTGTAATGAAATACCGTCAGATTGACAATTTGGATTGTAGATGTGTTAGACCACATACAAACCGGTGAGCTTTACCAAATTAGAAACAATATTCAAGGGGGTGTAGTCCTCATGTTTAAGGCAGTGAAAATAAGTGCATACATGGCTCTTGCTGTTCCTACCTCTACTTGAAGACGTCGGCTTGAACTTACCATTTCAGGAGACTCAGTAGACCTCAGTAGAACTTTTTGTCCCGGCTCTCCAGCTTTTCTTGAAGTTTTGCCTTGGTAGTTTTAAGAGTTGAAAAAAAAAATTTGTCTTTTCAGTTTTACAATAAAAATACTGTATTTAATGCAAATAAATGGTCTACTCCAAAATGCGAAAGCGAGAGTGACGTCGCATCGTGGGGGGAGGATGTTTCGAGCGAAACTAGGATCTCACACCGAGGTGGCACTGGTGCTGTTTTAAGGCACAATCCGAGGAACAAGAATGGGCTCGAAGCTAATGATTTGTTCCATTTGAGCCCGTGTGCCATTGTGTTAGATGTTAGGCGAGTTGTATCGATTTGACTTATGATTTAATTGTTCAATATGTAAACGTTGGTATTAGCATGTAATAGGCTACTGTTTAACATGTAACGTTCAATGTGTAATCGTAAAAGTTTAGTGAATTACAGCACTTGTAATGCTGCTGTCGATAGACCACAGCCACTTGTGTAAATAACCTATACTAAGCCATTCAAGGTCAAGGCTTACCGTGAAGCACACTGCATTATTATAGCTGGAATTTTGACTGTAATGTGATACTGCAAGTTGCAGTTGAGTTAGTGTGGAATTTAACCAATTTATCTGGATTTAGTTAATGTTATGTGGAGGAATTGTAGTGTAGGAGCTTCAGGTAATTTAAAAGAATCTTGTTTTACTGGTTCGTCTCTTCATTTTCTTCTCTTCCATCTCACCTCAGGTAGGAGCGACAGTAAATATACAAACTATACAATAATAGCTCAATAATACAAATAAATAACAATATCAATAAACATAATAACAATAACTTAATTAATCACAACTAATTAATAATTTGCACTCAGCATGTCCCACCTTCTCGGTGCGCAGGCTGTGCACCAGAGTGTGCCGCAGCTCCAGCCTCATTTCTGTATTTTTTTGGGATGCCTCCTCTAGCTGCTGCTTAAGACAGACAATGGTTTCGTAATCATCTGCCGCCTTGTTCTCCGCCTAAGATAACAGACGCTGATTTTTTAATGTGACGGTGCATATTGATCGAATGTTGGAGGAGTTTCGTAACGCTAGCAGTTTCAGCTCGTAAAACTCATAAGCTATGGAAACAGCAACGAAAAGAACTCTTAATTTTGCTGGGTGATGGGCCTTTGGCAGGAATGGCAAGCTATCGTTGCTGCCCTAGGTGCCGCCAAGATGTAGAAGGGTTAATGCAATATAACATTAATATATTATGTAACCGTAAAGAGTCTCATACCCATCCACGCCCATGCTGGCAACATTAAATTAAAATGAAGCTTACATATAATCATTATTGCAGCATAAAATCATAAGATTTTATAGTGTCACTTTTATTAACAGTAATAATTTTTTAATGTATCTCGTTCCTAAATGAATGAACGTCAAAGGTTTGGACCTTCCATCTCAGCTGCTGCTGCTGCTGCTGATGCTGCTGCTGCTCTTCTTGTAGCTGAATGCTGCTGTCTTCTCGTTCCGCTTCGCGAGCTAGCTCACACAACTTCATTTTCTGTTTCAAGTTGAAGTTTTCCTGAAGTAGTAATTCTGACACATATATATGGAAATTATTAGACATAAAAGCTGAGATAAAGCCAAACACATTGAACGTACTTGTATGCAGCTAGATATTAGGTTAAAACAACAACAAGCTGTCACTTTAACTTTCAACAGACATGAAAAAAACCTATTTAGTTTAAACAGGAAATGCATACGTTCATCTTAGCCTAGTACTATAGTACTATATATAGTAGAGTATAAATAGCATATCCTTAATATACAGTATATAAGGTATAGATAATACCCAAATATAATTTAACAGCTGCTAGCCACTAAGGTTATGTAGTGACCCTAGGGGTGATCACACAGACATTTCCCTGCGCGTAGAAGCGTAGGGTATTTATTGTTTCCTGGATATGCTTTGCCGACCCCTAGGAAGGGGCGAGGAACGTACTGGTGTTGACTACGGAGAGAGAGTCTGTCGTGGCTCCGGTGTACGTCTGCGTGGTCCTTTATATATGCGACGTGATCAGGCAAGGAAACAATCCACAGCATGGATGCTTATAACTTGTCTGACGACAGCCAAACATTTATTTTATAACCAACGTGCTATATAGGAGTAGACTGGTGAATATACAATCTCACCCCAGCTAACACATAACGTCTGCCCACAACCGGCTTGCGTAGGAAGGATTGTATGTTTGCGTCGGGATCGATGAATAACGTCTGCAGGCAACGTTCTAGAAACGTACCATCGGCGAAACGATTTGGGCACTCGCCACCTTCCCACAACGTTATTGTTAGTATACGTTTTAGACAACCGTTATGTTTAGTACACGTTTTACACAACGTTATTAGCGACGATCTGCGATAGACGTATATTGCTATAATAATACAGTGCATTATTATACATCACTTCGGGCGAGCGGCGCCCATAGAACTCGTATCGTTACTGAACTATTTACGACAGACTATGTCCGCCGTAATGAGAGGTTGCCCCGACTACAGCGAGCTGCATTGCCTATCTCCCGTTCCAATTGTCAGTGGCTCAGCGGCACGTTACGGCTAGCTATATAGGCTTCGACAGACTATGTCCGGTATAAGACACGTCTACGCTCCGACTAGGCGGTGCATGTCCTATCTCCGTTCAATGTCTGTGCGTCGATGGCACGTATGTCCAGGTCTCCGACATTGCGGGCCCCCGTCCTGCGCGCCAGCGCTGTCTGTGACTCGTTTTTCAAATGTTTAACTGATGAACAAAGTTTGGTTAACGCCATTAAAAGTTCTTCATTTCGAAGTCCCAGTTTAGCGATGCTGCTCTATAATATACAGATACTGAAATGACGTCTAAAGTGACGCAGACGAATATAATTTACAATCCAAGCTAGANGGCCGCCTGCTGTGGCATCCGAATTCCGGCCGCGTGCTGCGGCATACGCGGCCGGAATTCGGCGGATGCCGCAGGAATTCCGGCCGCCTACTGCGGCATCCGAATTCCGGCCGCCTGCTGCGGCATCCGAATTCCGGCCGCCTGCTGCGGCGTCACGCTGTAGTCAGATTCTGTTTCTGAGAGCACGCGGTGAAGAGCGGTCGCGTGTGCTCGAGTCTTTATATAGCGGTCACTATAGAATTGTAGTGTAGGAGCTTCAGGTAATTTAAAAGAATC
>NW_014580876.1:13398-13874 GCF_000485595.1 Priapulus caudatus
CATCCGAATTCCGGCCCCAGGCATGGCCGGAATTCGGATGCCGCAGGCCGCAGCAGCAGCAGGCGGCCGGAATTCGGATGGCCGGAATTCGGATGCCGATCTTCTGCGGCGTCCGAATTCCGGCCGCGTCCTGCGGCATCCGAATTCCGGCCGCCTGCTGCGGCATCCGAATTCCGGCCATCTTCTGCGGCGTCCGAATTCCGGCCGCGTCCTGCGGCATCCGAATTCCGGCCGCCTGCTGCGGCGTCCGAATTCCGGCCGCCTGCTGCGGCGTCCGAATTCCGGCCGCGTCCTGCGGCATCCGAATTCCGGCCGCGTGCTGCGGCGTCTGAATTCCGGCCGCCTGCTGCGGCATCCGAATTCCGGCCGCGTGCTGCGGCATCCGAATTCCGGCCGCGTCCTGCGGCATCCGAATTCCGGCCGCCTGCTGCGGCGTCCGAATTCCGGCCGCCTGCTGCGGCGTCCGAATTCCGGCC
>NW_014580876.1:16074-16380 GCF_000485595.1 Priapulus caudatus
ATCTTCTGCGGCGTCCGAATTCCGGCCGCGTGCTGCGGCATCCGAATTCCGGCCGCGTCCTGCGGCATCCGAATTCCGGCCGCCTGCTGCGGCATCCGAATTTCGGCCACGCGGCCGGAATTCGGACGCCGCAGAAGATGCTGCGGCATCCGAATTCCGGCCGCGTCCTGCGGCATCCGAATTCCGGCCGCGTGCTGCGGCGTCCGAATTCCGGCCATCTGCTGCGGCGTCCGAACTCCGGCCATCTGCTGCGGCGTCCGAATTCCGGCCGCGTGCTGCGGCGTCCGAATTCCGGCCGCCTGCTGC
>NW_014580876.1:17799-18164 GCF_000485595.1 Priapulus caudatus
CAGGCATTTTTCTTCCATGCGAAAAAATTGCCGTAAGCCGACCTACCTTGCACACGCCATTTGTACTTGTAGCCAGAGGCCAGCAAAATGTAACCCGCGGCCGTCTGATGTAACCCGCGGCCGTCTCCATGTAGCCACGGGGCCGTATGAGTGTAGCCACGGGGCCGTCTGATGTAACCCGCGGCCGTCTCCATGTAGCCACGGGGCCGTATGAGTGTAGCCACGGGGCCGTCTGATGTAACCCGCGGCCGTCTCCATGTAGCCACGGGGCCGTATGAGTGGAGCCACGGGGCCGTCTGATGTAACCCGCGGCCGTCTCCATGTAGCCACGGGGCCGTATGAGTGTATGTAAGAGAGAGAGAGAG
>NW_014580877.1:0-2630 GCF_000485595.1 Priapulus caudatus
CCACGCCGACCGCCCCGGCCCCCCTCCTACCGACCGCGTTGCCCCGCCCCGGCTCACTACGACCCCTCCTTCCCTCTCCCTCGCCTGTCCCTCTCCCCCTCCTCCCTCCCTCTCCACTCCTCCCCCTCCTCCCTCCCTCTCCCCCTCCTCCATCCCTCTCCCCCTCCTCCCTCCCCTCTTCCCCTCCTCCCCTTTCTCCCCTCCTCCCTCCTTCCCTCTCCCCCCTCCTCCCTCCCCTCTCCCCCTCCTCCCTCCCTCTCCCCTCCTCCCCTCTCCCGCGCTGCCCCGTCTCAGTTGTAACCGTATCCGATGCTAGGGTTTCCCAGCAGCTTTGTAGGCTTGCCCGTGTAGGCGGTGCGCGTGTACCCGAGTCTGTCCATGTACTCCCCGCACTGTCTCTCTATCTCCTCGTGTTTGGCGCGAGATATCTTCGTCTGCCACGCGCGCGCCGACGCCGACGAGTTGCGACTGTACGTCGAATGCCAGTCGAACTCCACCTTTTTCCACTTCTTCTTCTCGTCGCTTTCGGTCCTTATCCCACCACTTCCGGTCCCCTTGCGCCTTTCGCGTCGCTTCCCGTCTCTCCGCGCGTGTTCAAAGCGATGTAGGCGTCGGTCTCCGGCAGATACGGCAGGCCGACGAAATCGTAGATCTCTCTGACCTTGACCTCGGGGTGGTCGGCGACGTCTTCGTAGCGGATGACCTTGAGAACGTCCGAGGACAGATTTAGTGCGGCGGCGCTGTCGTAGTTTTCCGCCATGTTGTAGCAGACGTCTGGCGAGCGTAGGTGCAACGCGACGAACTTGTGTCTCTCGCGAGACGTGAGAACGCCGCGCGGGTCGCGCGTCAGCAGGATGAACTTGACGCTGACGCCGGCTAGCGTCGCGGCCAGCGTCGCCGCCAGGGGCGCCACGTCGACGACGTGAAGACGCAGTATCTTGAAGACGTGCACGCGGTGTGAGCGGCAGGCGCGTTGCCATAGCGACGGCGTTTCGGCGCATTTTTTCCCCAGAGGGCGGCACTTGTCGAGGCGACGCATGAGGAGCGGGTCGTCGCAGCCGAGTTCTCGCGAGATCGCGTGGCTTCGAGCGTAGTGGCCGCGGCGCACCTGGTATTTCATGAATTCGCGAAGCTCCGGTTCAGTGTAGTCGCACGTCTGTGTGTGAGAGAGAGAGGGTGAGATAGAGTGAGACACACACACACACACACACACAAACACACACACACGCACCCCCAAAAACAACACACACACTACACGCACACACACACACACACACACACATACACACACACACACACACAAAACACACACACACCACAACACACACACACCACACACAGCACACACACACCACACACGAACACACACACAACTAACACACACACCACACACACATCACAACACACACACAACTGCCCGCACACACACACACAAACGCACACACACACACGCACGCCGCACGCACGCACGCACGAACACCACGCAACACACACGCACGCACACGCACACGCCACACGCACACGCACACGCACACACAACGACGCCACACGCACACGCACACGCACACGCACACGGGCACACGCACCACACGCAACACACACACACACACACACACACATAAAGAGAGATCATTCATATATATATATATATATATATTATATATATATATATAATATATATATAATATATTATTCTCTTTATTTTCCTCCCTCTTCTCCGCCCCTGCTCCTGTCCGCCTCCCCTTTCCCCTTTCCCTCCTCCACCCGCTTCTCCTCTCCGCCCCCTCCCCTTCTCCCTCTTCCGTTATTCTTTTCCCCTTTCCTCTCACTCTTCATCGTTGACCATCTTTCTTCCTCTTACCTTTCTCTCCCCACCTCCTCTTCTCCCCCTCTCTCACCTTCTCCTCCTTTTCCCTCCTCTCTCACTCTCCCCTCCCTCTCTCCCTTTTCTCTTCTCCTCCCCCTCTCCTCCTCTCTCTGCTACCTGTAGCTTGGTGATAATGCGCGACTGTCGACCACCGACGCGTCAGCCGTCGCAGCGAATTCCTTCCTCCTTCCTCCTCCGTTCTTCCTCCTTCCTCTGTCTCCTCTCCCTTCTCTTCTCCTCATCCCTTCTCTTCTCCCCTCCGCTCTCTCTTCCTTTCTCTCCCTTCCATTCCTCCCCTTCTCCCCTCATCCTCCCCTCTCCCTCCTCCTCCCCCTCTCCTTCTCCCTCTCCCTCCTCTTCTCCCTCCCTCTCTCCCCTCCCCCTCTCCTCCTCTCTCTGTACCTGTAGCTTGGTGATAATGCGGCGACTGTCGACCACCGACGCGTCAGCCCGTCGCAGCGAATGCGTTCGATCTTCGCTAAACCACGAAGTCTCGTACAGGTAGAATACATCCGGATGGCTGGACAGGATGTCCCCCGTGAAGGTCGTGCCCCCGCGCATGTATCCTACCGGAAACGGAAGCGATGACCCGGAACCGGAATTACAGCGTGTCGGTGGTAACGGATCCGGTGGTTTAGTTACCGTATAAACGGACTGATTAGCTGGGGATAGTGGCATTAGTGGTCCTACCGGTGTAGATAGAGAGAGAGAGAGAGCGAGAGAGAGAGAGAGAGAGAGAGAGAGAGAGAGAGAGAGAGAGAGA
>NW_014580877.1:2884-16927 GCF_000485595.1 Priapulus caudatus
GAGAGAGAGAGTGAGAGAGAAATGGTGTTTTTATTAATGATCGAATTCGTAACCAAAGACCATGCAAGCAAAAGGTCACGACCGACCATATCTGCATGCGACACTGCATAGCATCAGCATATGCAATATACTGCATAGCATCAGCATGCAATATACTGCATAGCATCAGCATGCAATATANGGTTTTAGGTTCCCATTTGCCCACAACCCAACGCGAGGAGCAACAGCAACAGAATTATTCATCTTATTCTGGGATGCTGTCGCAATTCTCGAGAGCTATGGCTTTGTGACAGACTACGTAAATTTAGATGGGGCAATCACAAATCGGCAGTTTCTTAATATGAATTTTCAGAACGTATCTGCTAAGCACACTAATTACAGGGCAACCAGTCTTGTAAATCCAACGCATAGCGTTCATTTCATCATGGACATCAAACATTCCCTAAAGAAAATCAGAAACAACATTCTGAACAGTAGTGCGAGTGATGATGGAACGAGGTGTCTGAACGTTGATGACACTAAAATGACCTGGTCACTGTGGCAAGAGGCCTATGAATGGGACTGTAAAAATCCTTGCCAGATACACAATCACCTAACGCACAACCACATTCATTTAGATGGGGCAAGTAAAATGAGAAACCACTTGGCTGAGGAATGCCTTAATGCAGACATGCTCCAGCTCATGATGGAATACAAGGAAAGTCTTGGCGATCATGGCCACAAACTCGACGCTGCTATTGAGTTGCTGAAGCAAACGTCAGTATTGGTCTCAATATTCAATGACAGGCGGCCAATTATGCAGGCAACAGACGAACGTCTTGGGCAGCTACAATGTGTGCAAGCGTGGTTTGAAAAGTGGGAGGAAGCTGTCACCTCCAGTGGAATGTCCAGAAAAGACCAGCGGGCAAGCCTCATGTCATCTGAAACCCGTAACGACCTGGATTCTTCTATTCTGGGATTTATTTCCCTGTGCAAAGACAGGTAGGTCTGAACATGCATCATACAGATGCCTTGATGTTACTACATCTGTGAGTAACTTGAAATCATCTGAAATGCATGGATGCCAAAATGCAAACACCTTTACTTTTTCAGCCAAAATTGCGTGTTTCTTAGACATAAAGTAGCTAAAAAATATACACTATTTGGATACACTCGAGCTACTAGAGCAAACCTATCGCTTTCTTTCACGTGCAATATAGAGGGCAACCATTTATTTGTCATCTTAAGGCTGACATGATTTCTTACTTTATTTAGGTTCAAGGCACCTGACTTCCACTCAGTGAATCCAAGCCGGATTAACAGTGATGTCATTGAGAACAACTTCTGTCAGCAGAGAGGGCTGCATAATGGTAGCAACACTAATCCCACGTACAGTCAATACAAATCTACAATGAACAGTATAATCTTGGGTCAAGGTACCGTATCAACAACAAGATCCAAGAAGGGCAACGCTTGGAAAAGAGCAGCTGAACCATATTCATTTTCATCGCCAGAACCGCTTGTCCCAAAATCCAAGAGGAAACAATGTCAAGACATCACAAACACAATATAAGGTAATATCTCTGTGCTTAGACATTAGCTTACTCTGGTAACAGAAAATCAAACGATTGTAAGCTATCAGAAGAGCTGCATCAAGACTTCTCAATATGTGTCTCAACAGAAGTGGATGAGCTCTGGAAGATAGACAGCCCTGGGGCATATGAAAGAAGAACATTCAACAATAACTACAGACAAAACGTGATTCATTCTCCGTGTACTGATACCATTCCTCATCATCATAGATTTCTGCACAGGTCCGATGAAACCATCTCTTACACACGTCACATTGTATCCAAGGCTCTTCTTCATCATTACCCTTGTATGACTGCTGACACTCACGGCATGTGTTCTGAAAATCACTGTCAGCCTTTCGTTTGCTCCCTCTTCTCTCAGTCTGGCTCACACCGCCAAGCACACTTACATTGTTCATACAAGAACACACCTTTATTCTTTCCTGAAGTTTATTTATCAGGACAGAGACAGTGTCCTGGCTCTTGTAAATGACCGCGTATGCTCTACACAGTGTCTGCAGTTGAACTTTTTTTATTTTTATTTGAGAAAGTTGGTTGTGTTCTGCTAAAGTTTTCAGTGATGTGTGTGTATCAGACTTGTCAGGCGTCTGATCACTCATGATGTCATCGAATGACACCACAGACCCTGAACTGACACCCTTCGTAGCACCAATTGAGGTACCCTTCTGGCCCCTTTTATCCCCAACTATTACCTTTTTACGATGTGCCAGGCCTTTCTTTTTCTGAACTGATGCAAGGTAGTCCTTGCGGAACTGCTTAATCATTACTCTGCAAAAGAGGCTTGTAATGTCATCATACAATTCCCTTATCATTGCAGGATCATGGTCCTCACTATCAGAGAAGAGATCATTGAAGTTCTCCCTCAACAATTTCCCCATCATCCCTTCCCCATCATCTTGAACATTGGTGAGGACAAAGTCACCCAAGCCTTCCCCATACTGTTGCAAATTTGACGGAGTTTGCAGATGTATCACAGAGTTGCATAGGTCAAAGAAGAACCTGTATGTACTGTCTGAAATGTGGGTCAGACCTTGTGACAGATTTTGTCTTCTTGATGTTTCTCCGAGGCTGCCCTTATCCTGAGAAATTAGTTGAGCCTGTGCCTCTGTCAGTGTCAGCATCGATAGCAGCAAGACCTTCTGATGTGCCCGTCTCATTCTTTCCCTAAGTCGCCCATCTAACTGGAAGACAAGACGACTGGTCTGCTGCTGGAACTTGTACCGTATCTTGGCCAAACAGAATCCACCGATGTACCTGATTTTGCCTTTCCCACCATCCGTCAATTCCTTTTCACTGGGAAGTCTTCTCACAACTGAAAATCAGCACAAAAGGAACATTACAACTCAACTAGGGTGCCTTTGAGTCCAGGGATACATCAGACTAAAAACAAGACTCTTGCTGATGACGGTGACGATCAGTAAGTAAGAAACTTAGCTTTTATCTTAATTCATTTAAATTAGTTCTCCAATACTTTTTTCTCAACGTGTTAAGATTCATTATTGCTTATTTAGTGTACATGTATCCTCAGTAGATAATTACCCAGGAAAGTCAGACAATATACATACCTTGCCCAGAAGTCCTTGACTCTGCTTGCATTGTTTGGGCCATGGCACTGATCTCCCTTCTTCGCAGTTCTACAAGCACCCGGTAAACTGCATTGTAGGCCTCTGCTTCTGGTGTGTTTGTGCCTGATGAGAAGAGTTGCTGGCATTTTGTCTTGTGTTCGGAAGATTGCATGTGGGAGGCAAATGCAGCATACATAGCTGTTTGCTCTCTCTGTGCTAACTGCACACCAGGGGCAGTATGTGCTGACACAATAGCACACACTTTTCTCTTCTCCCATGCCAGGAACTTAGGGAACGCAGGAGATTGTTCCCAAATAGTTAGCAGAGAGTTGATGTTCTGCTGGTACTGTGTGTGGCAAGGACTGTACTTGACGGACTTGAGTAATGCTGGCACATCAAACCCAGCAGGAAGTGTATATACCTCTTCAGTGACAACCTGTGACTCAATTGTTCCATCTATCTCCTGCATATCATCATCTGAGAGGTCACAGTCGTTATCACTGTCCTGGTAGTAGTCCTCAAGTTCGGCAGGAACTGTTGCCTGTTCTGTAGAAATTACCATGTCAGAGGAAGTCCTACAACAAGAAGTGTCAGCAAGTACTGGCCGAGCAGCCCCGTCTTCTTTTTCGACATTTGCGTAAAACTGCCGAACCGTTTCAGGCTGTGTGATGCAGCAAGATCGATGAAAGTGTAAAACTTGCAGTCCAGCGATGGTCTGGGCCCTTCCAAGAGAAACCCCAAGTTGACCTGGGCGATTTATCATGTGGCAGTCCACCATGACGTACTTCAAAGTCATCCCTTGGCTTTTGTGAACAGTCAAACCAAAGGCAGGTTTTATTGGGATTTGACTGCGGTTGGCGATGTTTGCCTTCAGTTGGGGGTTGTAAACTGAAAGAATAAATTATTTATTCACTATGAGAATCACTGTACTGCAGTATACCTTTAGTACCTTTAGGTGCTATGATAGCGTTATTTCCTTCTAATTAAAATGATAATTGTGTTGCCAAAAAAGAAGGCAAAAGTTAATTTACTAAAGTCGAAATGTGGGGCCTAAAGTGTCATTTTTTCAACTCTGGTGTTGATGATTATGAAAAAAAGAAAATGAATGCTGTGCCATGTTAGCCTTGAAATTTCCCATGCAACATAGTAAAGAAATTAAGTATAGCTATACGAAAGTCAGCTCTCATGCAAATTAATCATAATTTTTGTTAAATCCATTACTAGGAATACGCTTTTACCTGAAAACTGCATCCGCTTAACTTCCATTATCTTGTCACTATCTACAAAGTGAATCACAGGTCCTTCTTCACCAAAATCCACAACTCTGCCCAGTGACCCATTGACCAGCTCTTTGGATAAATTTCTCAGCAGCATCACGGGACATCCACGTTTTAGGTGAATTACTTTTGGTGCTATGATGCTACGACGAAGGTGGTGTTGTTCTCCCTCATCCACGGCATTGTAGGTGACCATTTCACCAGGCATCTGAAACACAATAGAAATTACATTATCAATGAATTGTACAAAGCATTGTTATTTGAGTGCAGTAAAGCCAACCAAGTCCAAACATGCTAATGTATCATCATGTGAGCAATTTTTTACTGCTAATAAAAAGTTACATGAGACGAGTCTCCATCTGCAATTTCTTTAGTGGAGCTAAATGAAGTTTAGTTCATCCAGCATGTCCAAAATTGGTGGTAAATCCGGGTGGTATTTTTCAAAGGGCCCTCTTTCTGCAAGGCTGCTGAGAACACTGAAACCTCCGACATTCTTACACAATTTTTATAGCCTGCAAACTAACTACTGTGCACGACAGATTTAAATATTCATACTTACATCCAGGACAGAATTAGTGTTTTCAATATCAGCTTGCTGATTGGTGGCATACAATTTTACAATTGTATCACCTGGAGGACACTCAATTGGCCTCTTGAGGGTTGACAACAGATTCACACTCGTAGGGGATAGCACACCTACAGCTGCTTCATTTATGGCCTGAAAAAATGAATGTCAACAGGTCCTTGTGCAGCCGTAGACAGAGTAGTTATTTCGCCTTGTCAATTTCACCTGCTTCATGATCCTTGGCAGAAATGCAATTCATTCATTCAAACTAGCATTTGATGACATCACTTAAGTTTAATGAGATACTAGACAAAAACTCCACACATCTGTGTATCATCCTGTTTATCTCCACGCATCTATGATGTTATTTTAGCAAGATCAATGGAAATTACCTGTATAAGAGGTCTTTCATCCTGACGAAGTACTTCATTAAACTGAATGGTATGCGGAAATACCTTAGACCACAGGCTACTGGTGAAGCAGAATTTACCCTCTTCGTGGTACATGGCATTTTTCACAGGTGGCAGCTGGTAGAAATCTCCTGGAAAAGTTGAAAAGCATTGTTGCAATACACATTGTTATGTTAAAACTTGCTTGTAACTGAGGGTGGTGGGTTGGATACAGCACACAGGTCACAATAAAAGGTGATAGAAAATTTGCTTCACGAGGCACTCAAAATTTAGCAAATTTAAAATAGTTTGTATTGCACTTTCAGTATGACTAGAGATACCTACCAGCAAATATGACTTGCATGCCACCGAAATATGCATCCTTTTTCCGAACATATCTGGTGATACCCTCAAGAAGCTCAAACAACTTTGCACTCAGCATCGACATCTCATCCAAAACCAAACAATCCGTGCTAATTAGTCTTTCACGTGCCTCTTTGAATCTTTCATCGTCCATTAGTAAACGCTTCAGCTCTTCCACAGTGTAGCGGCCATCCTGTATACCAGCCCAACTGGCAAAGAAGGAACTGAATGTTTAAATCATAACATGATCAGTGATGTTATCACTGATCTTTCTGGCTCACTGATCATCACCCAGCCAGCCTAATTGCCTGATTTCTAATATTGTAATTATAGAATGTAATAATATTATTATGTACTAGGAATTACTCGGCAAATTATGCCTAAGGCCTGGAGAATAACACTCCTATTGATTTACCTATGAAGTGTTGTTGCCCCAAAACGACTGAACTGCTGACTTGCAATTCCTGTTGTTGCAGTCACCGCAACATTCTTCCCACATTCTTGCAGTGCAGCAACCACATGCCTAAGTACGAAACTTTTCCCGGTCCCAGCTTGTCCACAAATTACAAGATTGTGGGACTTTAAAACAACGTCAAGGGCATCTTTTTGTCTTGTAGTAAGGTTTGCCATATCAAATAATTATAAACTAGCAATAAAAAATTAACCAAGCCCAATGGCAATGACAATGTCCAGTGACGTTTCAATAAATGTAAAAACTAAAAATCACAACACAATCAAATTATTGTGTTAAAATTACTATTACAAAGGGCTTTCGACACGTGTTCTCCTTAGTAACAAAGTAAACCCGAAACCACAACTAACGCATATCCGTTAGTCTGTGCCGAAACCATAGAAACAGATGATATTGATAACCATTTGTTATGTTGTTGTTCATTACCATGGTTATTCTATGTCTATGACCGAAACCCTCCCGCAGCCAATCAGGCAACCAAACCGCCATCATTAGTGAATTCAGAACTACCCCGCACTCAACACCGGCTCGTCGCTGATTAGTCGCAGTAACTCTGCCGTAACTGAAAAATCAACGAAAAAGTCAAGGTAAACATCTTCAAGAACTGGAAAATACAGGTAAGTTAACAACTTTTTAGTACGAGAAAATAATCACATTTAATAAGAACTTGTTTAAAATTATTGAATTATATTATAATGTACATGGCTTATAATTTATATTTCCATACTGCATAGCATGTCCCCAGCAACGCAGCTTTTCATATGTTAATGACGTCAACAAACTGTCACGCGGGAAGTTCAAATCAAGTTTTTACCTGTGCAACGCTTGAGAACTTCACGACCCCTATCACGTTGATAAGATGCATTTGATCACTTGGTAAGACATTACGTGAAACCTATTCAGCTGTTGATTAAATAATTTCATCGGATCTCTATAATTAATTCTAATCATAATTAATACTTGCTATTCAGCTGTGTTTCATGAGATTTTTGTAATATGTTCTCAGGCGTTTTGAAAATTTCTCGAAAATTCACTCGCAAACACCACTGTCTTCTATATCACGTTGTTCACTGTAGTCTGTATCATTGTATCCACTGTATCCACTGTATCACTGTATCCACCGTATCATTGTATCCACTGTATCACAAAAATCGTGTTTATATGCAGAGATGGAATATGAATATAATAATTTAAAACCTCGTATAATAGACCGATAAGTTATAATTTTGAAATATTATTCACAATTCTATACAGTACACAAGGTCACAAGCATTCAAAATGACCATTGTTTTATTTTTGGCCACACAATGTCCAAGTTATTGTTATACTTATTTAACGTGAAGAAGGGATGTAAATATACAAATTTACAATAATTCCACACCACTTGGCAAATTACATGACCTTTAAAAACAATTTTATATATCAAACTGTAAAAAATGAAACGTATATTTTTTACTATAAACTATTGCTGTACTTGCCATGTGCTTTCCTAGCTGAAAAATATCATCAACCCTACTACAATATAAGCTAGGGAAAATATATAGATAGATAACATGTACATATGCAAATATACAGTACTCTTTTGAAAGTTTCACAATGGCAGTTGACATTACCATTTCAAATATGGCCGAGTCATTGCATGAATTTGGAGGGGAAGCTGAATTTGGAGTCCTGAAGCTGCCCAAACTATACATCGGGTTTTACTTTTCAGGTTAGAGAAGAATCTGGAGGTGTATCCCAACAGTAAAGTTGGCACAGATGAGGTCCTGATGGCAGTTAATGAGAAACGCCTTGCTCATAACCTTGATAGCGTATCGAAGAACCTTCTTGGGAGAATCCTAAATAACTTGTTCCATGTGAAATCAAAAACACTTAGGGAAGATGGAGGCCGTGTATCATATCACATGAACCTTAAATTCAGGCAGGATAGTGGTGATGAGTCACGTTGTAATTTATCAGATATCCCACTCATCGTGACAGGGTATGGATGGATAACTGAAAGAAATGACGCACACGTTAAAGTTTTAATTCAGAGTGGATTAGTGGTTAATCACCACCCAGTAATGCTCAACATTTCTTTCTTGAATGACAATTCATGGACATTACATGTAGGAGATGTAGAGATTGACCTTGAGAGTATTCTGATGTCTGCTAGATACGAATCAAGAAGAGATGTCATGGGCATTGTAAATATCGTACGGAAACTTAGACTGTGCAAGGGAAAGAAGAAACCAGATCGGGTTGTTGTTCAGACAAATGTTGTAGAACACTGCTCAGAGGACAGCGTCACTTATCAATGTGTCCGTACAGAAGCATGTACAAGAGTCCTGCCATTTACTGTTGACTTGGATACATTCACCTGCTGCTCATGTCAAAAGGTTAAGGTGACGAAGCCATTAGTAGAAACATACTTTATCCAATTGGATGACCAAGACGCAAAGGACATGGCCACCATTCTGGATGCTGTACTGCCAGATGCCAGTGAGGAGTTGAAGGCTTTAATCTTGGAGCAGCAGAGAATTTTGAAAGCCAAAGGTCCAACGGGAAACAGGTAAGACGGTTGTCAACCAACTAGCACAAGAGTTGAATGTCGTGGGTTAGCCATTCAGTTCCTTCGTAAAGAGGTATGTTGATTCATGAAATAGAGCATTCCGATTAAAGCCCTGACTGTATAAATCATGGCTATTTATATCATCCATTCCCAACATATTATATAGGTAATTTTTACAAGTTCAGTTCTAAGTGGTATCTAGGTGAGTAACATGATAAATATGTACGTCTGATGGCATTTACTATGTTCACCTAGATCATGTTATGATGAAAATTATGAGTTACTAGGTGGTTCTATCAGAATGGTAATATATGGATATCTCCTAGCGTTGTAATAGGCTTATGGTAGTTAACTTTCAGATGGAGCAGAAAAACGAATCAGCTCGCACTGACAATCTGGACCAGGAATCCAGCTGCATATGAAGACCTGAAGAATTCAGGCTTCATTCGTCTTCCATCCAAGCAGCTTCTGAGACTGTACAAGAATGCAGTACCCCAGGAATCTGGCCTGAATCCAAAAGTGCTGGATTGGATGCGCAGGGAGGCCGAACGACATAACATTCCACCGCATGGGATGAGAGGTGGTGTTCTCTTTGATGAAATGTCAATAGAAGAAGACATTCAAACAGTGCGACAAGGACAGTGTTTGAAACTTGTTGGCTTTGTAGAATGTGGTCCTGAATCAGAAAATCTACACGTGATCAAGCATGACAGCACTGGCAAAAAATTAGCAAATCACGTCCTGCAATTCCAGTTCCTGGGATACAGTGGTTTTAGGTTTCCATTTGCCCACAACCCAACGCGAGGAGCAACAGCAACAGAATTATTCATATTATTCTGGGATGCTGTCGCAATTCTCGAGAGCTATGGTTTTGTGACAGACTACGTAAATTTAGATGAGGCAATCACAAATCGGCAGTTTCTGAATAAGAATTTTCAGAACGTATCTGCAAAGCACACGAATTACAGGGCAACCAGTCTTGTAAATCCAACTCATAGCGTTCATTTCATCATGGACATCAAACATTCCCTAAAGAAAATCAGAAACAACATTCTGAACAGTAGTGCGAGTGATGATGGAACGAGGTGTCTGAACGTTGATGACACTAAAATGACCTGGTCACTGTGGCAAGAGGCCTATGAATGGGACTGTAAAAATCCTTGCCAGATACACAATCACCTAACGCACAACCACATTCATTTAGATGGGGCAAGTAAAATGAGAAACCACTTGGCTGAGGAATGCCTTAATGCAGACATGCTCCAGCTCATGATGGAATACAAGGAAAGTCTTGGCGATCATGGCCACAAACTCGACGCTGCTATTGAGTTGCTGAAGCAAACGTCAGTATTGGTCTCAATATTCAATGACAGGCGGCCAATTATGCAGGCAACAGACGAACGTCTTGGGCAGCTACAATGTGTGCAAGCGTGGTTTGAAAAGTGGGAGGAAGCTGTCACCTCCAGTGGAATGTCCAGAAAAGACCAGCGAGCAACCCTCATGTCATCTGAAATCCGTAATGACCTGGATTCTTCCACTCTGGGATTTATCTCCCTGTGCAAAGACAGGTAGGTCGGAACATGCATCATACAGATGCCTTGATGTTACTACATATGTGAGTAACTTGAAATCATTTGAAATGCATGGATGCCAAAATGCAAACACCTTTACTTTTTCACCCAAAATAGCATGTTTCTTAGACATAAAGTAGCTAAAAAGATACACTATTTGGATACACTCAAGCAAAGAGAGCAAACCTGTCATTTTCTTTCACGTGCAATATAGAGGGCAGCCATTGTTCTGTCATCTGAAAGCCGACATTATGAATTCTTACTTTATTTAGGTTCAAGGCACCTGACTTCCACTCAGTGAATCCAAGCCGGATTAACAGTGATGTCATTGAGAACAACTTCTGTCAGCAGAGAGGGCTGCATAATGGTAGCAACACTAATCCCACGTACAGTCAGTACAAATCTACAATAAACAGTATAATCTTGGGTCAAGGTACCGTATCAACAACAAGATCCAAGAAGGGCAACGCTTGGAAAAGAGCAGCTGAACCATATTCATTTTCATCGCCAGAACCGCTTGTCCCAAAATCCAAGAGGAAACAATGTCAAGACATCACAAACACAATATAAGGTAATATCTCTGTGCTTAGACATTAGCTTACTCTGGTAACAGAAAATCAAACGATTGTAAGCTATCAGAAGAGCTGCATCAAGACTTCTCAATATGTGTCTCAACAGAAGTGGATGAGCTCTGGAAGATAGACAGCCCTGGGGCATATGAAAGAAGAACATTCAACAATAACTACAGACAAAACGTGATTCATTCTCCGTGTACTGATACCATTCCTCATCATCATAGATTTCTGCACAGGTCCGATGAAACCATCTCTTACACACGTCACATTGTATCCAAGGCTCTTCTTCATCATTACCCTTGTATGACTGCTGACACTCACGGCATGTGTTCTGAAAATCACTGTCAGCCTTTCGTTTGCTCCCTCTTCTCTCAGTCTGGCTCACACCGCCAAGCACACTTACATTGTTCATACAAGAACACACCTTTATTCTTTCCTGAAGTTTATTTATCAGGACAGAGACAGTGTCCTGGCTCTTGTAAATGACCGCGTATGCTCTACACAGTGTCTGCAGTTGAACTTTTTTTATTTTTATTTGAGAAAGTTGGTTGTGTTCTGCTAAAGTTTTCAGTGATGTGTGTGTATCAGACTTGTCAGGCGTCTGATCACTCATGATGTCATCGAATGACACCACAGACCCTGAACTGACACCCTTCGTAGCACCAATTGAGGTACCCTTCTGGCCCCTTTTATCCCCAACTATTACCTTTTTACGATGTGCCAGGCCTTTCTTTTTCTGAACTGATGCAAGGTAGTCCTTGCGGAACTGCTTAATCATTACTCTGCAAAAGAGGCTTGTAATGTCATCATACAATTCCCTTATCATTGCAGGATCATGGTCCTCACTATCAGAGAAGAGATCATTGAAGTTCTCCCTCAACAATTTCCCCATCATCCCTTCCCCATCATCTTGAACATTGGTGAGGACAAAGTCACCCAAGCCTTCCCCATACTGTTGCAAATTTGACGGAGTTTGCAGATGTATCACAGAGTTGCATAGGTCAAAGAAGAACCTGTATGTACTGTCTGAAATGTGGGTCAGACCTTGTGACAGATTTTGTCTTCTTGATGTTTCTCCGAGGCTGCCCTTATCCTGAGAAATTAGTTGAGCCTGTGCCTCTGTCAGTGTCAGCATCGATAGCAGCAAGACCTTCTGATGTGCCCGTCTCATTCTTTCCCTAAGTCGCCCATCTAACTGGAAGACAAGACGACTGGTCTGCTGCTGGAACTTGTACCGTATCTTGGCCAAACAGAATCCACCGATGTACCTGATTTTGCCTTTCCCACCATCCGTCAATTCCTTTTCACTGGGAAGTCTTCTCACAACTGAAAATCAGCACAAAAGGAACATTACAACTCAACTAGGGTGCCTTTGAGTCCAGGGATACATCAGACTAAAAACAAGACTCTTGCTGATGACGGTGACGATCAGTAAGTAAGAAACTTAGCTTTTATCTTAATTCATTTAAATTAGTTCTCCAATACTTTTTTCTCAAAGTGTTAAGATTCATTATTGCTTATTTAGTGTACATGTATCCTCAGTAGATAATTACCCAGGAAAGTCAGACAATATACATACCTTGCCCAGAAGTCCTTGACTCTGCTTGCATTGTTTGGGCCATGGCACTGATCTCCCTTCTTCGCAGTTCTACAAGCACCCGGTAAACTGCATTGTAGGCCTCTGCTTCTGGTGTGTTTGTGCCTGATGAGAAGAGTTGCTGGCATTTTGTCTTGTGTTCGGAAGATTGCATGTGGGAGGCAAATGCAGCATACATAGCTGTTTGCTCTCTCTGTGCTAACTGCACACCAGGGGCAGTATGTGCTGACACAATAGCACACACTTTTCTCTTCTCCCATGCCAGGAACTTAGGGAACGCAGGAGATTGTTCCCAAATAGTTAGCAGAGAGTTGATGTTCTGCTGGTACTGTGTGTGGCAAGGACTGTACTTGACGGACTTGAGTAATGCTGGCACATCAAACCCAGCAGGAAGTGTATATACCTCTTCAGTGACAACCTGTGACTCAATTGTTCCATCTATCTCCTGCATATCATCATCTGAGAGGTCACAGTCGTTATCACTGTCCTGGTAGTAGTCCTCAAGTTCGGCAGGAACTGTTGCCTGTTCTGTAGAAATTACCATGTCAGAGGAAGTCCTACAACAAGAAGTGTCAGCAAGTACTGGCCGAGCAGCCCCGTCTTCTTTTTCGACATTTGCGTAAAACTGCCGAACCGTTTCAGGCTGTGTGATGCAGCAAGATCGATGAAAGTGTAAAACTTGCAGTCCAGCGATGGTCTGGGCCCTTCCAAGAGAAACCCCAAGTTGACCTGGGCGATTTATCATGTGGCAGTCCACCATGACGTACTTCAAAGTCATCCCTTGGCTTTTGTGAACAGTCAAACCAAAGGCAGGTTTTATTGGGATTTGACTGCGGTTGGCGATGTTTGCCTTCAGTTGGGGGTTGTAAACTGAAAGAATAAATTATTTATTCACTATGAGAATCACTGTACTGCAGTATACCTTTAGTACCTTTAGGTGCTATGATAGCGTTATTTCCTTCTAATTAAAATGATAACTGTGTTGCCAAAAAAGAAGGCAAAAGTTAATTTACTAAAATCGAAATGTGGGGCTTAAAGTGTCATTTTTTCAACTCTGGTGTTGATGATTATGAAAGAAGAAAATGAATGCTGTGCCATGTTAGCCTTGAAATTTCCCATGCAACATTGTAAAGAAATTAAGTATAGCTATACGAAAGTCAGTTCTCATGCAAATTAATCATAATTTTTTTAAATCCATTGCTAGGAATACGCTTTTACCTGAAAACTGCATCCGCTTCACTTCCATTATCTTGTCACTATCTACAAAGTGAATCACAGGTCCTTCTTCACCAAAATCCACAACTCTGCCCAGTGACCCATTGACCAGCTCTTTGGATAAATTCCTCAGCAGCATCACGGGACATCCACGTTTTAGGTGAATTACTTTTGGTGCTATGATGCTACGACGAAGGTGGTGTTGTTCTCCCTCATCCACGGCATTGTAGGTGACCATTTCACCAGGCATCTGAAACACAATAGAAATTACATTATCAATGAATTGTACAAAGCATTGTTATTTGAGTGCAGTAAAGCCAACCAAGTCCAAA
>NW_014580878.1:0-6237 GCF_000485595.1 Priapulus caudatus
CTGTAGTTTTAGAAGATAAAAATGAAGGCTTTGTTGTAAAGAAGAAACAGGGTTTCTTATACATAAGAGGCACAGTGGCGCACCGCCGTTGTGAAATTGAACATCGCCGTTGTGAAAAGGGCGTTTCCATGTGAAAGTAGACATGAACATAGGACAATAACATAATAATTGGAGGTTAAAACGATATGCTATGATTTGCTATGCTATGATTTGCGGCTATATGAAAAGGAAATACATGATTGAATGAAATGTATTGGTTTTGACGTACACACAGTTTCATAGTGTTCATAGAAGACATCGATATACATTCATTAAGAACATGCACAATACTACACCTTGCTAGTTGCAAAGTGTACGGCAAATATCCTACATTGTGGCATGGGCGAAGATATGCTGAGCTGTACGCATGGATCAGGTGATGTGATGAGGGGTTGACTGGTCACTGGACAGATGGAAGTTCAATCATCATTCGGTCTAACTTCAGTGAATACAGCATAGATCTGCAAGAAGCAGAAAAGACATGAAATAAAGTGCAGAGTCAATTGTAAAGTGTACATAAAAAGAAAGTGTTCTCTGTCTTTATGCTAAGCAATGGGCAAGTAGACTGCAACGACACAACCACGATTGCCTAGCTTTCAGAGTTGAAGTTAGAACGTCACTGTAAATAGTAAAATGAAATGTTTAGACTTCTTCACAAAATGTCAGTAATTCAGTTGATTTTCTATGGTTAAACTGTTGCATTATACTTGCTATTTTATTATATTGTTAGATGTGAACATACAGTCGTAACTCATACATTGTGTATATGAAATTGTCCAGGTTCTTTGGAATTGTAACTAGTTGAGAAACAATCCTATCAGGTCAAAATTAGACGAGACATTTAGTCGTGTTAGCACTTCATTTTAATGTCAAGGAATGGCAACAAAACATTTAGAACTATACAGCATAGAAAATTCGTTACCTAATTCTTGTAATCAGTTTGCTCACTAGAGTGGTCTCCCAACATATGAAACTTCATGAGCAATGACGACTCGTCACTGGACAGATGGAAGTAGCATCAGCATTCAGTGTAGTGTTGGTCATGACTGCCTACATCTGCAAGCAGCCAAAAAGAGAACTGAATAAAATGGAACGGTGCAATTGAGCAAAGCGAGCATGCCTACCCTGTGTGTGTGTGTGTGTGTGTGTGTGTGTGTGTGTGTGTGTGTGTGTGTGTGTGTGTGTGTGTGTGTGTGTGTGTGTGTGTGTGTGCGTACGTGTCTGTGATTGCCTAGTTTTTCAAAGTGAAAGTGATAACGTGACCGTCAATAATAAATAGCAGAAGTATTTCCACTTTGTAACCAAATGCATGTAATTCAGTTGAGTGTTTATGGTGAACTTGTTGCATGAGACTTCCTATTTTAGTGTATTGTTTCGTACAGTATTTCGTTGTCGAATATCCCGCAAATATAAACTATAAAATATTCCAGTCAAATTACTGTAAGAAAGAATCTAAACACAATATTACACGTATATAGGCATGCTTGTAAAGTTGTTAACCAGGTAGACGAAATTTGTAATGTCATTATTCGAATTAGTTTGGTCACGGGAGTGGGTCTCCAAAACATATACAACTTTATCAAGCAATGACGACTAGTCACTAGACAGATAGAAGTTGCATCAGCATTCAGTGTAGTGTTGGTCAATACTGCCTACATCTGGAAGCAACCAAAAACAGAACTCAATGAAATGGAACAGTGCAATTCAGCAAAGCGAGCATGCCTACCCTCTGCTGTATATATATGTGTTGTGTGTGTGTGTGTGTGTGTGTGTGTGTGTGTGTGTATGTGTGTGTGTGTGTATGTGTGTGTGTGTGGGTTCATGAAGGATGAACGTTGAAAGGCTGACTTATTAACCTTACGGATATGAGCACATGCGACGCAACGAAGCTGCGCAGTACGCTAAATAGCGTTTCATTTCATACGATGACAACTCTGTCGTAACAAATGGTTCTAGTATAGCAGAATCTCCTATTTCTTGATATCGGCTAGCTGTTCAGTGGCCAACAGGTCCTCACCTCAAAATGTCTAAAAGAAAAGTGCGACATAGCCTTAGCTCTAATATTATAACCCGCGTACAGTTGCCGCAAGGCTATAGAAAATTAAAATGTCAAATATTGAAAAAGAGGGATGTTATAGTGAAATACTAATAGTCATACTCATAGATTTGCAGGCCTACATTCAAGTAATACCACCTCAGATACACTACAAGTGGGCCAGATAATATCATCGTCCTTGACTATGACATGACAAATGAGCCGAAATCAATCTCATATTTCGTAATTGAACAGATATACATAATGTTTATGAATAGTGAGGTATAGCGGTACCGTTGCAGGCTAGCCTAGCACGATGTAGTAGCTCGGACAAAAATGAACTCGTTCTGACAGACCCCAATAGTCAATACTGGCAATAGGCAATAAGTGAATACTGCAGTAGGCTACCGGATATTGAAAGACAAAGGAGAACAACATTGTGCACACTGCAAAACTTACTGACCTGTGTATAGATTACGGTACAACGTACGTATAGCCAGACAGTTGGATATCGTTGTAGACAACAACGGCCTCTCGAACTATGCAGTATAGTACGCTTGAGTTTGTGGGTCTTGAGGCACGTGCATTGACGTACAAGACTCTTTAAAAAGCGCTCAAGCGAGAATGATTATGCAGTGACGCCGCCATCTTGTTATGTATCTATGACTAGTACTAGTACTAGTATGCCTACCGCTACTATTTAGAGTATTCTTTGTATCCGAGAAACGTCGTAATCTAGCTATGTTACTTTGCCTCTGGGCAGGGTTCTCTGGAGTATAGCGAAGGTAAGGTGCTGTAACGACCCCTTTAGGCTTTAGCCCAAACAGTGGCTAATGTAATGACTAAAATATGGGATTATTCATAAATCAAAGACAAAGACAAAGGAAAGGTGAAAGGACACGATTTCGACTGTGAAACGTACTCACCTGTGTAGATATGACAACGTATCTCTAGGCAGCCCGTTGTTTGTAGAGAACAGGTGACTATGGAAGCACGGTACACGCGAATTTGTCGCTCTTCAGCGAGGTTTTCACACGTAGGCCTACAACTCTGAGGAAATCACGATCCGTAAATAAAAATTCGCAAGTTCAGCCGCCGTCTTCTTTGTACTTCTAGTCTGGTCCTTGGCATGACGCTGGACAGTGACGTCATTCCAACGCAGTCAACCTCTGTCATGCGTGTGCTGTGTTTTGTGCTTAAACATTCAATGAATGACGCACGTCGTTTGACATTCCGACAGCGAGTGAAAATGCGGGGAAATTTCCCTTATTTATGCGCAAATCTGGCATCGGCCGGGCATTTCATTATTTAGGAAAAGTAAATAGGCCGGCGAAAACAGGTAGGCACAAGCAACGGCAGGTACGGTAGGTAACGTCGGTGACGCCCGCAATTCATGTCCATCAACGAGGAAGGCGGAGCTTATTGGTGTTTACGGAGATGCGCGAAAAATTAAAGAAAAGAACTTAGCACTGTGGCGCAAACAGCGTGTTATTTCCGTTTTTGTGCCAAACTCTATCGTAGGAACCGTTCTACGCCTAGCAGAATGCCTAGTTCGTGAGATCGGCCGATTCTGTCTCGCAAATAGGTATTAAAGCTGAAAGTCAGTGTATAAAGGGGCGGCGTAGTCTGTGATTGGTAGACACAAAGTGTCAATCCTCGCGAGCGCCTCGGATCATGGCTGCATTACGTCCAGAGAGACATGATACAAGGTTGCGTTGCACAGGCTGTAGATCATGAGGCGCGGAGCGGCGCCGACGACACGCTGTTCCGCGGGATATGCGCACGCGACCGCGGGGACGTTCAAGTATGAAGCGCTGTCCCGCAGTGAGACGTGCGCCAAATTCGAGCCCGGCGCACGTCTCCACAGCGGTCAGGCGGATGGTCTGTAGTTTTAGAAGATGACAATGATTATATGGACGATATTCTAGAAATTGGAGATTATAACAGTCACTAATCAGTCGAAGAGCCTGGTCGGTTTAGCCCACATTAGCTGAATCAAAAAGATTAGAATTTAATATGAACATAACAAATATAATGGTTATATAAAATTCACGAAAACAAGAAAGATCTTTTGCATCATTCCTTGATTGATATACGTATATTGAATATGATTCCTTGATATTTCGTGATACCTAAGGCCTAGGCTAAGGTCCGTAGGCTAAAGTGGATTTTGCAGCCGGTTATAACGTTATGATAAGAGTCCGAACTGAAAAATGTAGGTTAAGGAAAATAATGATTATGGGCAAAGAGCAAAAATTGTGGAAATCATACTATACGAAGGCAAGAGTGAAATTATGCGAATACACAGTTTTAACCTTCCCTAAATAACAGTAATTTTGCAAGCGATGGAGAGATAGTGATCCGCTAGGGGACGGCCCTGATTGCTAATTTTATCTCTATTTAATTTTATTATTTTTATGATCCAAGAGATGGCGCTGTGGCAATGTAAAACATTGACTAGGCGTCTGGGCCAAGGAGTTAAATGATAACTCCTTATATTTAGCTCCTTGGTTTGGGCTAGGCGTTAAGCCGCGTTGACCCTATGTAAACCGACATGTTGGAACTGGGCTGGCACCGGCATGTGTCTGGAAAATAGGAGCAATAAGAGATAAGCCCTCGGCTCAGAACCGCCGTGCCGCCGTACGCGCCGTATAAGGAATAATGGGCGGGGCTTACGGTCTCACTAAAATGCGGATTTACGAGAAATTCGAGGGCGCAGCGTGCTAAAGTAGCACGTATTTTTGTTAACGAGCCCTTAGCTATCGATTAAGACAATTCGCGAGTAGATTGATGCGGCAGAGACGTGAGATCGGCGATTCGCTCGAAAATGCAGTAGATGTACTTTTTTGGATGAGGGGGTGGGGCGATGCCTGTGTTAGCGTGGCACTGCGTGCCAATCATCGGTTGCACCCATCACACGCCGTCACGTCTAGGTCTAGTACTATATTATAGCGCGCGCGTACAGAACTGCCACAGAGCTATACTAGTACTAGAGCTAGGTTACAACGCGAGCCTATGTCTTTTCTTTGGGAGTGCCCCTGAGTGATTCACGTCAGGGTCGTTGTTATGGTGCGTTTTTCGGACTTAACACTTCCAAACGTGGGTTTATTTGCGCTAAACACGACGCTTTCTCCGCTATCCGTGACTTACTATGTTATCAGCAATTAAACCTATTATAACCCTGTTACAGAATATTATCGAAGTGGACGAGGCAGGGGATACTCTCGACCGCGCCATCATTCTGTTGACGCTGTGACGTACAGATTCCATGCGGCATAGCGTTTCGCTAACTTCGCTCATGACGTCACGCACTGACAGGCAGGCATTCTATGATTACATTCGATCTTGGAGTCGAGTTAGCGAACGCGGTATGCGCATGTGGGAATCTGTAGCGGTCACAGTGTCAAGCAAGAAATGGCGCTCGAAGTATCGCCGCTCGTGTACTGTACTCGAAATTTTGTAACAGGTTATAGTAATAGTGTTAATACCGGAGGTATTGTGGAATACATAGTAAGGCTGAGAGGTCTATGTCCCCTCAGGGTACTGCCAGAACGTTACCCTTGGGTACGGTCTGGTATAACCGGAACGTACCCTGGTACTATCTAATATGCGGGGATCGTACCAGCGGCTACTCCCGCACTAATGAGTCTAGGGAGGTCCGCGCTACGCCCTACTTCCCCTACAAGCCCTAACCCTAACCTAACCTAACACTAACCATTATCAGATAGTTACCGAGGGGTAACGTTGCCGGTATACCCGGACCGTACCCAGGGTACGTTCGCGGCAGTACCATTGGGGGAATAGACGTATGGCCATAGTAAGTCCGATGTAGCGGAGAAAGGTTTCGTGTTAGAACAAATCCAGTTTGGAAGTTGGTAGTCTCGAAAATCGCACCATACAACGCCCGGAGTGATTTACTACGCTAACATCATTACTATCGGCGGACACGTACATTCGCCTAGCATCGTGGGCGAAATGCGTTTTCCTCGTAACAGCCCAAGCATATCCGGAGATACCAACTAAAACGTAGCGACACGATTCTCCATTCTGTGCCAGCAACCGCAAATCCATACCCCGGATAACTTGAAAGCAATAGGCACGTACTACGACTTTTAACACACTCATTTGTGCCCTCGGCGATGCGGTGTGGCTCGCTGGAGATT
>NW_014580878.1:6247-13853 GCF_000485595.1 Priapulus caudatus
GAACTCGGAATCAGCAAATCACAGTTTAAAGCAGGCCACAAATTGGAAACATTGTTCACTTCCCGATCTGATTGAAAAATTATATAAAACGGTGGGTAGCCAACAGAAAGACATCGTGCGCGCATTAATAGGGATGGGGAATTACCAGCTCGCCCCAGAATATAAACAGTATGCAATATCCAGAGATAAATGGATAGGGCTAAGCGAGGAAAGCCGCAAAAAGAAAGCAAAATGGTTTGCGGGTCACGCACGGCCAGCGGGTGGGAAGGCTGTAACGTCTACGGACGGATGTCTTAACGTAATTAAGACGTCTTCTGGGGGAAGGAAGCCAGGACAGAGGAAAAGAAAACGTGCTGAGAGAACACGTTAGTTTGTCTTAAATGTATGCGGCGAAGCATATATATATATATATAATATTATCAGGAGTAAGGTATATTATCTTACTCCTGATATTATTATACAATATTTATATTTACCTGGAATGTTTATTCAAGATTTATCGAAAAGGAATTGTAACTCCATATTGTAAAATGTTTTTATCCAGTTATGAATGTATAGTAACTACATAAATGTTCATGATTTTATATAGATACATGTATACATGTATAGTATTATATAATAATGTTTATAATGAGAAATTGTCACTATGTATTGTATGCCTGTATATATCAATAGAATTAGAGTTCATTAGATTACTATCTCTAGCTGGGACAGAGGAAAAGAAAACGTGCTGAGAAAAAATACACTGTCACATTATATTTACCTGAAATGTTTATTCAAGATTCATCAATATGTATTGTAACTGTATATTGTAAAATGTTTCTATTTAGTTATGAATGTATAGTGATTCAGAATCTTATAATTATTATTATGAAGTAATGTTCATGATTTTATATAGATACATGTATACATGTATAGTATTATATAATAATGTTTATAATGAGAAATTGTAACTATGTGTTGTATGCCTGTAGAATTACGTAGAGTGTAGTATGCCTGTAGTCAATAGAATTAGTTAATTACATTAATATTTCATTATAACTTCACACACTTTTTGACATTTTGATTTTGATATTTTGATATTGATATTTTGATCATTGCAGACTCGCACGCACACACATACACACACACGCACGCACGCACGCGCGCGCGCGCGGCAACTACAAACAGGTGGTGCGGTTTTTGCTAGGTTACGTTCTATCATATGTTCAATCAAACATTTAACAACAAAGTTTCACTGTGATGGAACTATTGAAAACCTGGAGTAAAACACACAGTTGTTATTATTCTTTCTATCCAGACTTAATAGGAGGCAAGCGAAACGCAGCTAAAACTAGATACGATAACTCATACAATATCCCAACCGCGCGCTTTGGCAAAGAGAGAGGGAAGGGGCGGTGAGGTTAGGCTTCCGACTTTTCCGGCGATAAAGAGGGATGGAGAGAGAGAGAGAGAGAGAGAGAGAGAGAGAGAGAGAGAGAGAGAGAGAGAGAGAGCGCGCGCGCAGCACTAAAGTGTGAGTTATCACATAGGCTGGAGATGACGCCAAACTGACTGCATCAAGCTAGTGAGATATTAATCGTCGCGATAGAACTCCGCATATCATCAGTTTTCAGCTACCTGATATGAACGCGCGTGACGTCAGCTGACAGTCGAGGTATCATTGAAGATGCATGTTAAGTGTCTAACAATCAGACTTCAAGCGTTATTAGTCTTTATAAGCTTTAGATATGTGAATGCAGATTTTTAGTCTAATTTCATCGATGCATGACGTAAGCATGCAGATGTTATCGTGTATTATAACATAATCCTCCCTCACACCGCTGCATGTTTGTTTGCACGCGGTAGAGCCGCGCAAAACCAGTAGCTATAGCTGCTGTCACGCGCGTGCATACCGATATTTGCCGCTACTCGCAGATTATTAGGGAGAGTAGGCGCGATGGAACCGGAACCGCGTCATAATGATGGCAGGCGACTTCGTGAAGTACACGCGGGGAGAGGAACACACATAACTTGAATTATTTTATTAACTGTCGTTTTCACTGCGGCGATTAAACTTGGAGCAGAAGAGCATTGGCTGTAAATAGTTTTCTACTCATTGTCGTGCATTTCGGTGAGCTTTTTTAGCCTTATTGTGGCATTCAGTGTTCTTTATTGATGCATTTGGAATGGATTTCGGTGTTACTTAGTGTCTTTTTTTTCTTTTTTTTGTGTGTTAAGAGGAATTTCGGAATTTTTTACCCTGCCTTTTGCGCCTTTTAGTGATTAGACAGCAAATTACCAAAAGGCACAGAAACGCAAAAAAATCTACTGAAAGGCATTGAAAGACAATGAAAAATTCAAGGAAAGTAACTGAAAAACCAGATTAGCTGAATCAAAAAGATTCGAATTTAATATAAACGAAACAAATACAATGGTTATAAAATTCACAAACAAATAAAGGATAGAGAAGGAGATATTAATAGGCAACCAAGTAATCAAAAAATGTACCAAATATTCATACCTAGGGGATTTAATTAATGATATAGGAGGTTATAACGATATGATAAGAGTCCGAACTGAAAAATGTAGGTTCATGATGTGGGAAATATTATTATGGGCAGAAGAGCAAAATTATGGAAATCATACTATAGAAGCAAGAGTGAAATTATTACGGCACAGTTTAGCTTTCTTCCTAAATAACAGTGAAACATGACTAACTTACCTAAGAAAAAAGTAAAAATGTTGGAGGATTTCCAATTGAGTGCCTGCCACAAAATAATCAGGCACGCAGAAAATGCAGAAAAATCTACTAAAAGGCATTGAAAGAGGATAAAAACTCCAAGGAAAGATAAGGAGAAATCAGTACAAATAACATATAGTTCTATACGTGAATCGTGGTAAATACATTAAAAACGCATTATTTTATTGGAAATTCCCATATTTGCTTATAAAACATCCAAGACGTAACGACGTAAAACCTAGTTTTACGACCGTAAAACTAGGTTTATCGACGTAAAACCGGTTTATCGAATTAAACTAAATATCGGCCGATAAACCCGGTTTACGTCGATAACTGGTTTTACGACCGTAAAACCTTAGTTTTATCAACGTAAACCGGGTTTTATCGACGTAAAACCGGTTTTATCGGCCGATATTGATAGTTTAATTTGATTAACCCGGTTTTACGTCGATAAACCTAGTTTTACGACCGTAAAACACAACTTGCTAGTGACTTTGGAATATCTATAGCCTATAGAACTGTAAACAAAATACTGAAAAAGAAAGCAAGAATATGAGAATATCAAACTCTAGGAGAAGAAAACTGTAATCCAAATGTAAAGACAGTGAACCAGTCGACTCATCAAGATGATCTGACTGTGTTCGTATGGTTTAGTGGTTGACACAGCCAGATTATTGTGACGGTCCAATTATCCAAGCAATAGCCCTGGAGCTACAGCCGACAGTCTAAATGTAACATACACCGACGCCCACCCGCACCCAACCATTTAAATGTGAACACCCTGGTTATATGAACTTTTATCAGGAGTAATATAATAACAATATTTGTTATTATTTACTCCTGATTTTATCTGGCTCAAGCCAAGTGTTCGCTGATGAGAGGTTTTCCACTGTGCATAGAGTCGGTTTAACCTGTATGACACAGTCGTTACGTTCCCGCCTGCTACACTAACTATACGCCCATAATGGCGGAGCAGTTAGGTTAACGTATCAAGGAGTGGTAATAATTAGTTCAGCTCAGTGTGTATGCGTAAGTCTGTGATAATCCCCTTCCTCCTTCTCCACCAGCTTCTCCACCCTCCTCCTTCTCACACAGCTTCTCCTTCTCCCCCTCCTCCACCAGCTCCCTTCTCCCCCTGCCTTCTCCACCACTGCTCTCCCCCTCGCTCCTTCTCCACCAGCTTCTCCCCTCCTCCTTCTCCTACCAGCTTCTCCCCTTCCTCTCGCACTACCTTCTCCTTTCTCCCCTTCCTTCTCTACCAGGCTTCTCCCTTCTCCCCTTCCTCATACTTCACTAGCTTCTCCCTACTCCACCTACTAGTACTACTCTAAACTTCCTCCTCCATTCCCTTCCTCCCCCTCCCCTCCCTAACACTGCTCCTTCGCTACCCTGTACCAGAACTAAGAGAGTGCTGACGATGTTCCACTGATACGGGTGTGAATAAAACCCGGACCGCGGACCCGGACCGGACGCCGGAAAACCTGCATAAAACCCGGACTCCTGACCCTCGGATCCATTTAGTACCAGTCCGGACCCATTATATATCAGTCATTATTATTATTATTATTATTATTATTATTATTATTCGGGTACGGGTTTTTATTCACGCGTTTATTTGACGCTGCAAGTGTGTGTGTGTGTGTGTATGTGATGTGTGCCGCGCGTGCTTACGCAGGCCGGACGCGACGATCGATCGTGTACATCCAAAAGCCGCGCGTCACGCGTGACCTTGAGGCTCGTTTTATGAAGTAGCCGGCCCAGGCTCTGCCGACTGTTTCACGCAGGGGCACAAATCCAGGGCGAGGGGGGCACAGGGGGGACATGTCCCCCCCGAATTTTCAAAGGGGGACATCATAATAAAATGTCCCCCCCCACGATTTTGGATCACCATTTTTTGTGTGTAAGTGTGTGTGTTGTGTGTGTGTGTGTGTGTGTGTGTGTGTGTGTGTGTGTGTGTGTGTGTGTGTTTGTGAAGTGAGAACCTTATTATTGTGTGTGATAGTGTGTCAACGATTGGCTTCTTTCCCTTTTTTTTGCCAGCTTTCATTTTATTCAAGTGCATTTGAGAGCATAATAATGATCATGCACAACTTAAGAAAAATTTATCTTGATAAATTTAGAACCGTTTCTTTTTTAATACGTTTTTTTTCTTATATTAAATAATTATTATGCAGAAATCATCAAGAGAAAGTAATGTTTATGAAAGTTTAGGAGATATCACTCACATTAGACACTGATTCAAGGATTAAGCTGGGAACACGAGCTATATTCACGCAAAGAGGACACTGAGTAACTGAGCATCGGTTTTAATAATGTAATTTTCATTGCAAATTGATTATATATATACACGCATATATTATGATATGACTGGACCAACAATAATAACGGACCAATTTATTTTGTGATCAGCCTCAACACCAAATGATTGGTTTTCTGCTTTTTGTTTTCTTGATTTTATGATGCATGTGGACACCCACACCATGTGTGCGTGTGTGTGTGTGGGGTGTGTGTGTGGTGGTGTGTGTGTGTGTGTGTGTGTGTGTGTCTGTCTGTGTGTGTGTTGTGTGTGTGTGTGTGTGTGGTGCGGTGTGTGTGTGTGTGTGTGTGGTTGGGTGTGTGTGTGTGTGTGTGTGTGTCAGCGGCCGTGTACAGGGGGGGGGGGAACGCACCTGGGGAGTCCTAATTTCAAAAAATGTCTGAAAAAAATGTCCCCAGACCCCCTTCGCCGTGCTCGCTACTGGTGTCCCCCACATCTCAAAATGGATTTGCCGCGCTGGTTTACGTGGTAAGGAAAACGTAGGTACGAACTGTTCGGGTCCGGGTCCGGGTCGGGTTTTATTCACAGGAGTCCGGGTCCGTGGTAGTTATGCAGGTTTTCCGGGTCAGAGTCCGCGGTTTTATGCCGGTTTTCCGGGTCCGGGTCGGTTTTTATTCACACCCACTGATACGCCCGAAACGCCGATAGACCGCGTAGCGCCATCTGGCGGTGGCGTTTGCAAGTGAATTTACGACGCTAAACCTGATGTTTAGTCTCTGGTGTATGCGCAGAGAAACTCGGAAACTCAGAACTCGAAACTCGGAAACTCAAAAAGTCGATGTCGTTTCAGGTCTTCCATAGTATGCGGATAGGTTTTTGCGCGTGGAATCGAGTAAGCGAGTGTTAACGGATTTATTCCTAGAGGCGCGACGACTCATCTCTTCGATGCCAGCCATATTAATTACTTTTATTATATTATATTATTTTATTATTATTATTATTGTTGCTGTGAAATTTAAGTGGTATTTAATAAATAAGTTCTGGATGCGTACGACATTAATGCTTAATTAAAAGCGAAACGCTCTGCTCACGATCCAAAAACGGGAACCGTTAATTTTTTCATGGCGCTCATATACAATATTTCATAAATAATAATAATTATGTATTCTATGACATATAATAAATGCGTTGTTTATATAAAAAATACCTATAATAATTATACTAGTAATAAAATCACAAGCGTTTTTCGAGGCTATAAATAACGCGAAAAGTTGCCCCTATAATTAGGTAGAAGAGCACGTCTCCCGAAGAAACAGACAAATGAGTGTAGCCTAAAACGTCGCACATATTCTGTAGCAATTCGATTAATTCTAGTTTATCTAATAACTTCTCTCTTTTTATATTTAATTTTGTTTTTGTATGTCGCAGCGAGATGCTAGCTTCCTACTTTGCGTCAGTGGAAAACCGGAACGTTGGAAGTGTCCCCGTACGACTGACGAACGTCGCGTCTGTACCAGCAACTACTCCTCGATCCACGATGAAACTTATGTACGCTGCACGACTACGTTTCTATTTATTTTTTGTTGAATTCATGTTCATTTCTTTATTTATTAAACTAAATATGCACGTATACATATCCACGGTATGACAATGCATTTTCAAAATTCAACAAATCAGATAAGCTACCCAAAGAATAATTACACAAAAGCTGTATGTAACACAAGAAGACATATTTCTACTAATGGTGAAGCATAATATCAATCTATAGATGAATGGACGTAACGTAAATGTGCAGGCGTTGAACAAGTTGAAATCAGTTATAAAGGCGAACAGTCGGATTGTCACAGGGAAATAACGTTTTTTTTTTTCCGCACAACTACTATGTCGTCATAACGGCGCCATGTTCTCTCTCCGCGTCTCCTTTTATACCTCTGGCATGCCCTTACGTCGGGCACGTTCACTTCCTCGGCCTCGCCATCCGCTTCAGTCATCCGCCCTATCTGGTTTCGGCGTCGACATTCTATCGACGATGTGACCACCTCGGTCTATCTTACGTCAGTTTTGGAACTGTGTCAAAAACCGCAACCCTTTGGCCTTTGGCTGGCTGCCAAAAATGTTCCTAGTTTATCTTTTTATTCTGCATGTGTTGCCTTCGTGGCTACTTATCTTAGCGCCAGACTACTGGCGTGCCTGCGCCTTCGCTATCTAATGTACCTCTAATCTAATTCTAATGTATAATCTAATGCCTTGCCGTGGCCCGCCGCTACTATTTTGCCCAACATCTTGCCGTGGCATAATTACCATCTTCTAAGCGTTGCGATGTTAATTATCAATGTGCTGTTTGGACCTTCTATAATTGTTTCGCCTCAAATAATTTATCGACATACTCGTGCAACTTCGCCTATGGCTCCCTATTCCTACATTTCAATATTTAATTCCGCCTCCTCGATGATTTCTGCCTTCATTAGCAAAGAATGAATGAACGAATGCGACTACTCGCTCGGTTGCAAGGGCGCGCTACTGCGCCACGCGTTCGCGTAGCGGCCACTCTTCAGGACCGCAGCGGAGCGAGCGGCGAGGATCTCCAACAGAGCGCAGCACATGCGCGAGGCTGCGCGCCCTCGTGG
>NW_014580879.1:0-2848 GCF_000485595.1 Priapulus caudatus
GGATTCTCGTCAATCGCGTCTAATTTAAATAACGACCGGGCGAAGACGGGCAATAAATAAAATTTGCATGGCGATGCGTGGTGTTGGTGCGGGTGTGTTGTTGTTTGTAGCTGCGTAATGAAATGACGGTTTATAGGAGTTTAAGGACCGTTAGGTAGGTTTATGAGAAAAATATGTTGTGCTGGTAGCTAGTGTTGGTTGTGGTGGTGGAGGTGGGGGTTGTAGGGGGAGGATGGGAGGAGGGAGGGAACATCGTGAATCCGTGATATACCTCGCCGGTGTGTGGTTTGTAGGAAGGAATTAACGCGTCGCGGGGGGCGCTCGCGACATCATGAGGGTAGGGGGAGGGAGGGGGAGGAGGAGGGAAGTGTGAGGAGAGGGGGGAGGAGGTGGAAGAAGAGGGGAGAAGGACGGGGAAAAGAAGAGAAGGAAGAGGGGGAGGGGAGGAGGAGGATGGGAAAGGGAAGGGTTGGGAATTAACGCGATAATGCAATTCATCATGCTTCGAATCGACTTAATGAAACTCGTTCGAATCTTTATCGATTTTTGCTATTAATTTGCAAACAACGCTTTTGTAGTTTAATGCCTGACTCATCGCCAACCCGCCGTCTCCTCCTGCCGCTAGAGGGCGTTGCCTCCCCCATGCCGCCGATATTCACCAACAGGGGGCTTCCGGATAGGGACGATGAGTTAGCAGTGACAGGGAATGAATTATGCTATTTATTTACTGTTGAATGTATACATAGTCGCCGGCTTACAATTCTGTATTGGGACAAGGTTGCTATCGAAATTGCCTTTTCAAAGATACGCGTGCCTATGTGATTGCGTTATCAATCATTCATTGAATCTATCGCTTAGCGTATCAATCAGTAGTGATTTATTTATAGCGTTTATTATCGATGTTGACACGCGTTGCCTCCCCACAGTGGTTCTGTGTGTGCGTGTGTGTGCGTGTGTGTGCGTGTAGTGTTGTAGTGTGTGTGTGTGTGTGTGTGTGTGTGTGGTGTGCGTGTGTGTGTGGTGTGTGTGTGTGTGTGTGTGTGTGTGTGTGCGAGTGCGGTGCGTGTGCGTGTGCGTAGTGGCGTGTGCGTGCGTGTGTTAGTGTGTGTGGGTGGTGGTGCGTGGTGTGGTTAGTGTGTTGTGTGTGTGTGGTGTGTGTGTGTGTGTGGTGTGTGTTGTGTGTGTGTGTGTATGTGTGTGTGATGCGGTGCATGATGTTGTCTGGCGGTGCGTGCGCGCGATTGTAACGAAGTGGACGTTGGTATAGCTCTGTCTGGCGTCGGTCTGTAGGCTGGCGTGCGTGACATAATAGAGAGAGGAAAACTGTGCGGCGCGTGTGTGTGCGTGCGTGCGGCGTGACGTGGGCGTACGTAACTGAAAGACGAAAAGATAAACGTGCAGCTCTCTGCATAACAGCAACATTTCCAGTGCGCATCGTGTAGTAAGTCATGTTATGCATGTTATCGCTATTGCTAATAACGCGATTCTACGCGATAACGCGATAACTGTCGCGTGTTTTCGCGATTGTTAATGATTGCAGTGAAGCTGTCGGCGATGGACGCTTGATGTTTAGAAAGGTCGCCGGCGGAGGTGAGAGAGTGAGAGAATGATGCTTTTTAGAAAAGCGTCGAATGAAAATATTGTATTTAGTTTGTTATGTTTATTTTTTATTTAGTTTGTAATATGGTATATATTACTACCTGTGTATTTTAAATACAATATATGTTGTACCGTAGGCGGGGATTCCGTTGTGGTCGTGAACACGCGTGTTCATGCGGCTGCGGAGATTACCCGCTCTCTATTGAATAGTAGCAGTAAGTAGCAGTAGTAGTAGCCTCAGCAGCAGCAGCAACAGGCGAGGCAGCAGCAGCAGCACGCAACAACAGCAACAGTACCGGCAGCAAGAAGTAACGAGTAGCAGCAGCAGCAACAACATAGCAGCAGCGCAGAGCAACACAACCAGTAGGCAGCAGAAGCTACAGCGCGACAGCGAGCAGCAGCAAGCACAGCAGCAGTATACAGGCAGCAGTGCAGTAGGTGGGCAGCAGTAATAGCAAGTAGTAGATAGTAAGTAGCAAGCAGCAGCAGTAGTAGCGGCGTAGAGCAGCAGTAGTGCAGAACTAAGCAGAGCAGCAGATAGCAGTATAGTAGGCAGTAGTAGTGCAGCAGCAGCTGCAGTAAGTAGCAGCAGTATCAGGAGTAGTAAGAGCAAGGCAGGCAGTAACAGTAAGGCAGCAGTAATGTAGCAGCAGCAGTAGTAGGCAGGAAGTAGCAGCAGTAGGAAGCGAGCAGGCAGCAGTAAACAGTAGGCGAGAGTAGTAGCCAGCAGCGGCAGCAGTAGTAGCAACAACGGAGATAAAGTAAGATGGTGGCGGAAGACTGTTAAAGATTTTGTGGAAGTGTTGCGGATAACAGGAGAAGGGGTAGAGAGGAGGACGGTTATGGATGGTGGAATAATAGTTAGGACAGAAATTTAGAGAGAAGGTTTAGGCATAGTCTAGAGACGTCTCTAAGGTGGATTACTATAAGAATAGTACGATAAGGGCTAAGCACAGGACGGTTAGAGAAAGAGCTTAGGGTGAGACAGTGAAGTTGACACGTAGATCTCGTCCCGCGAGATCACGCGAGATCACGCGTGTCTTCCTTCGTTCGTTCGTCGTCTCTCGCAGCCGAGCCAAGAAAATCCCAGAGGAGGAAAAATTCGCGTGAAATATCGACGCGTCTGCCCGCCGCCACTCGCAGCGCCACTACAGCAGACGCCTCCCCTCCTTCCTCCCCCCTCCCCCTCCCCCCCCCCGTCCCGTCCCGTCCCGTACCCGGTACCGTACCCGTACCGTACCGTACCGTA
>NW_014580879.1:3874-4169 GCF_000485595.1 Priapulus caudatus
CTTCTTCTTCTTCTTCTTCCTCTCCTTCTTATTCTCTTCTTTCTTCTTCTCCTTCCTCTGCTTATTATTCTTCTTCTCCTTCCTCTGCTTATTATTCTTCTTCTCCTTCCTCTGCTTATTATTCTTCTTCTCCTTCCTCTGCTTATTATTCTTCTTCTCCTTTCTCTGCTTATTCTTCTTTTTCTCCTTTCTCCGCTTATTATTCTTCTTCTCCTTCCTTTGCTTATTATTCTCCTTCCTCTGCTTATTATTCTTCTTCTCCTTCCTCTGCTTATTATTCTTCTTCTCCTTCCTC